>NC_091949.1:20246306-20361779 GCF_041260155.1 Ptychodera flava | reverse complement strand
TGTTCATAAAAAAGCATCTTTCTACAGAAAACCTGTGACACAAAGGAAAATAATTGCATCAATGAGAAGGAAAGATATCTTGTCATTTTTCTATCCCTAAAATAAGTCACTGTATCAAATATATATTGTGAAATATTTGTGCATGTTGCTTTCTCATACTGAATTCTCATAGAGAGAACAGAAAAGTATCAGGAATTTGTCATCCTTTTCATATGAAATGCAGATTTCATAATGGTACACTTTCGCTTAGCAAACATCAAGATATCTCTGATTTTTTAAAGTATTGCGCCCGAAGTGCGCGCCGAAAATATGAACCATCCTGATATCTCTGATATATATGCCTTGTATAGTAAAGTCATGCACCTGAAGGGCATGCTGAAAAATGTCTGATATATTAAAGTAATGAGCTTGAAGAGCACGCTGAAAAATATTGAACATACAGATATCTCTGATGTATGTATGCTTGATATGTTAAAGTTGGGCGTGCTGAAAAATATGACTGATTATTAAAGTTATGCGCCCAAAGGGCGCGCCGAAAAATACAACTGAATGATGAAATTTGTGGCTGACACTAGCATTTAGGCAATGATGAGCCTGTTTGAAATTCAAAACACAATGACCCCCTATTGGGCATTTCAAAAACATGGTGACCCCCCTATCACCAAAGTCAAAAACAGGGTGAACCCCCCCCCCCATGAATCCACCCCCCCCCCCCCCGGCTGAAGAAATTGACCAGTCCCTAACACTTTATACAAAGCCCATGCATTTAGCTTGCATTCACAGACTGTATATTGTCAACATTGAACTGATTTAAATCTGATAGAGTGGTTGGGCTGTTCACTTCCTCGGTCATTGTTTACTTTTTGTTTTGTCTTCAGCTACTGTACCTCTTTAGTATAAAATTGGGTCCTAAAATAACAAGATTTTAGGTCTAAAATGGGCTCCAGCAAGTACTCTCGCCAACCCCTCCCTCCCATCCCCAGACTGGGACCGGTCCTGGAGGCTAAGTGGGACCAGTCCCAGAATGAATTTTGAAGGCATCTGGGACTGGTCCTGGGAGCCAACTTGGACCAGTCCTAGAAGCCAACTGGGACCAGTCCCAGAATGCACTTTGAGCCAACTCAGAGTTCCAGTAAACAGTCCCAGTTGGGGGTTTGAGCTACCCTTACATACCTCAGATATTTCTTGACTGCGAGAGAAGTTTCGTACATTCCCTTCACCACTGCATGTTCGCTTTTCAGCGAAATGTTTCCAAGGATTAAATGTAGATGTATCAATATTTTGTGAACATGCACTCAAACCCATCAAATTAAATTCCGACCAGTGTTAGATGGGCTCAATTTCAAAACAAAGTGTATAAGTATTAAGTAAATTGCCTACTTTTCTTGTAACATATAACATCTCGTAAACTACAGCCAGTGCATGACGGTTATTGGGCGCCATCCCATATAGATATTACCCAACAGAAAGATTTGCACAAGTCAGTTAATTTTACTAATTGTTGGGTACAGGTGATACACTTTGACATTGTCAAATGCAATATTGTCAATATGTGGTAAAAAAGTGCATGTAGTCAACAACAAGCGGCAGCCAACGCCAACCCTTTGATATGATGTTGCGAATACATAACACATCTCTCATAGTCAAGAAATCTGTCTGTGTGAAACACTGAAATCCAAGGTAAATTGACCTGCACTGTAACTGGTTGAAAATACTTTGAAGAAAGACCAATGGTCTTACCTATTAACACATTTTCTGGCTTGATATCTCTATGCAGAATATCAGCACTATGTAGTTCCTTCAACCCTGTCAAAAATTGTATGCACACTCGACACGTCTATAGAAAGTTGGTACCAGTCTGTCACGAAATGGACACGACTTATCTTCAATTAGCTCTTTGAGATTATATTCACATAACTGACTTGCAAAATATGTGAAGTCATCATCTTGTCTGTAGCAAATGTACTTTAGAACATGAGACATCTGCAAGTCTTTAACTGCATCAAAGAATTCCAATTCTGATTGCACAAAATCAGTGTTTATTCTCTTGACAGCAACATACTGATCACTTATTTTTCCAACGAATACCTGTGCTCCATTGCTTCCAGTGGCTATTTTGCACTGTTTACTAAATAGCAAACCATTTATCTGTCTTTGACCATCACCTTCATTCAATTTGGTAAATGCTTCTGCCCATCGACTATCCTGAAAAATAGAAATGTCATACAACTTTAATATCTGTATGGCGTTAAGACCATATCCTAAAAGATTCATTTTTTATTGTGTAGAATTGTGCTAGGAGATGTTTGCCTGCAGGTTCTGCATTATTGCTGTTTTACTGACTTTGAATCTGATTGAGCAAACGAATTTTGACATTTTTTTAAAAGCATTGAGACTTTTGAAACTGATTTGGTGAAAAAAATGGGGGCCTGTGGTTTTAAGCCACAAGGTTTTATAATTTGTATTTCAGCTCATTGTAAATGTCAATTACTGAGAGTAATTAATTGAATTGAAAATATTCAATAAAAATAATTTTTCTGGAGGCTTCAGCAAACAACATATGATCAACAGACAGCATGTCAATATCACTCACAATCTGATTTTTCATCTGTCATCTTTGTTAAATTTTATCAATTCATTAAATTAAAACATAAGGCATTGCAGTTTTTTTTCAGTTTCAATTTACTTTAAACATTAAGTAAAAGAAAACCTCTATTAACAATTCAGAGGTCAATGACAAAGCCTGGGTCCACTTTGCTACATTAAAGCTATAGTGTCTCAGACTTTTCCTAACAAGTCATTGACAATGACACAGTCCCCACTTGTACTTTAATTACAAGTCCTTTGAGAGGAAAGAGTCCTCTTCATTAATTAGGTCTGTGATTAAAAATACTGCGATACAGATGGGGCTTAATTAATGGGCCAAAAATGAGTTCCATGGTGGTGAAAACATAAAACCAATATAAGCCACCATACTAATTACAAAAGGTCATTAAATGAATCAATTAGTACTTGATCAACAGGATGCTGCAAAACATTTTTGCATCCTATCCTAACACTGACAGATTATCACCAGTACCATATTTCATAAAGTTTGATGTAGTACTTTGGACATTCACTCTAAAAACAACAAGTCCCAAGACTGTGTCCACTGGGACTGAAACACCATTACCAAAATGAAACAAAGTCATCTGGCAGCCATATTTGATCATATTCTTGAAATATTCTATGTGCAAATAAAAGATACAGTGTGTTGTCCATGTGCCAAGTTGACATTATTCAAAACATCTACTAGCTTTAGCCATAAATACAGGAGGCGAAATGCCCATCAGGTGCCCATCTTTGATTGTATTGTGGAAAAAAAATGGGAAACTGGCAGTGAAATGCCAGTCAGGTGGCCATCTTGCATTGTATTATGGAAAACAAAATGGCCAACTGGTAGCCATATATTGGATCTATCACAACAAAAATCAACATTCTCATGTATGACTATATCTGTATGTCCTTGTACCAATTTTGAAAGAAATCTGTTGAGACATGTCTGAGTTATGGCTCAAAACACACACAAAAAAATCGTACTGAAATGGCTGCTATGACAAAGATCTGTGCCCTTGTACCCAATTTGAAAGAAATCGGTTCAGATATGCCTTAGTTATGGCTTAAAACACGAAAAAATTGTAACAAAACGGCTGCCTGGTGGCCATCTTGGATCATATTACAACAAAAATCAATATGCATATGTATGACATAGATCAATGCCCTTGTACCAAATTTGAAAGAAATCAGTTGAGATATGCCTCAGTTATGGCTGAAAACACAAAAAAATCGTAACAAATGGCCGTCTGGCGGCCATCTTGGATCGTATCACAAAACCAATCGATGTGCATCTGTACGGGGTAGGGTACTTTCCTTGTGCAAAGTTTGAAAGAAATTGACCATGGCATGTCTGAGATATCTGCGTGAACGGATGGACTCACGGATGGACAGACGGACGGACATGACCCATCTATAAGCCCCCTGGACTTCATCCGTGGCTAAAAACTGTGTCACTGCATCCTTTTTGCAATATGAATACGATGAGAAACTAAATTTTTATTTTCTTGGCCTTATACGTGGGTCACAGTCTATGGAGAACTGACTTATACATTGGAGTCTATGGAGAACTGCCTTGTACATGGGAGTCTATGGAGGTGTAAACTAAAAAGTCCTCTAACACGGCCAAATTTGATCGCATTGTGAAACAAATCGACATGCATCTGTATTAGGTAGGGTACTATCATTGTGCAAAGTTTGAAAGAAATTGACCAGGGCATGTCTGAGATATCTGCGTGAACGGACGGACGGACAGACGGACATGACCCAATCTATGTCACCCCGGACTTCGTCCGTTGGGACTAAAAATCAACTTAGCCTGAAATTGAGCCATCATTTGCGCCAAATTTGGACATATACCAGTACATGTAATTCCTTACATTCGATCTCATCTCATTACGATCAAAAACCTGAAAATCTTACTTCGAGTGAACCTACAGAAACAAGCAAGCACTTCCAAACGCGTACAATTTTGCCGGTAACAACGATGCCTCACACAGTAAAGTCACGCTAGAGAGTCATACATGCTTGTTTGTGTTTCTTCTTCTGTGCCACTGAAATGGTACATAAATAAACAGACTCCCCAGCAAACTGAACGAGTGTACCGGTAAATGTGTTGATTGTTGCCAAGGATTTCCAGCTCAAAGGACCGTTACTTTGGACTCAGTCTCCACGCCAATAAACAATTACATTGAGACACTGTAGCTTTAACAGATGAATTCTCTGACAAGTGGTTTGATTCATAAGTTGCTCAATAGAACCAACAGAAATTTCAAATTTTCATATAACTGTAAATGATGAACACAAATCTGATATAAAAAATAGTTGGCTTCTCATTAACTTGTGACCTTACCGGTTGATTTTGGCACTTTGGTCCTTTACCGGGTGATGGCAACTCAATATTGTCCATTGTAACATCATTGGACTTGACCTCTGAACTTGGCAAGTGTGTTTTGCAATCAGGTCCTTCATCAGGTGATGGCAACTCAATATTGTCCATTGAAACTTCATTGGATTTGACCTCTGAACTTGGCAAGTGTGTTTTGCAATCAGGTCCTTCACCAGGTGATGGCAACTCAATATTGTCCATTGTAACATCATTGGATTTGACCTCTGAACTTGGCAAGTGTGTTTTGCAATCAGGTCCTTCTCCAGGTGATGGCAACTCAATATTGTCCATTGTAACATCATTGGACTTGACCTCTGAACTTGGCAAGTGTGTTTTGCAATCAGGTCCTTCACCAGGTGATGGCAACTCAATATTGTCCATTGTAACATCATTGGACTTGACCTCTAAACTTGGCAAGTGTGTTTTGCAATCAGGTCCCCCACCAGGTGATGGCAACTCAATATTGTCCATTGTAACATCATTGGACTTGACCTCTGAACTTGGCAAGTGTGTTTTGCAATCAGGTCCTTCACCAGGTGATGGCAACTCAATATTGTCCATTGTAACATCATTGGACTTGACCTCTGAACTTGGCAAGTGTGTTTTTTTGCAATCAGGTCCTTCACCAGGTGATGGCAACTCAATATTGTCCATTGTAACATCATTGGATTTGACCTCTGAACTTGGCAAGTGTGTTTTGCAATCAGGTCCTTCATCAGGTGATGGCAACTCAATATTGTCCATTGTAACATCATTGGACTTGACATCTGAACTTTGCAAGTGTGTTTTGCAATCAGGTCCTTCATCAGGTGATGGCAACTCAATATTGTCCATTGAAACTTCATTGGATTTGACCTCTGAACTTGGCAAGTGTGTTTTGCAATCAGGTCCTTCATCAGGTGATGGCAACTCAATATTGTCCATTGAAACTTCATTGGATTTGACCTCTGAACTTGGCAAGTGTGTTTTGCAATCAGGTCCTTCATCAGGTGATGGCAACTCAATATTGTCCATTGAAACTTCATTGGATTTGACCTCTGAACTTGGCAAGTGTGTTTTGCAATCAGGTCCTTCACACAGGTGATGGCAACTCAGTATTGTCCATGGTAAAATCATTGGACTTGACCTCTGAACTTGGCAAGTGTGTTTTGCAATCAGGTCCTTCATCAGGTGATGGCAACTCAATATTGTCCATTGAAACTTCATTGGATTTGACCTCTGAACTTGGCAAGTGTGTTTTGCAATCAGGTCCTTCATCAGGTGATGGCAACTCAGTATTGTCCATTGTAACATCATTAGACTTGACCTCTGAACTTGGCAAGTGTGTTTTGCAATCAGGTCCTTCATCAGGTGATGGCAACTCAATATTGTCCATTGAAACTTCATTGGATTTGACCTCTGAACTTGGCAAGTGTGTTTTGCAATCAGGTCCTTCATCAGTTGATGGCAACTCAGTATTGTCCATTGTAACATCATTGGACTTGACCTCTGAACTTGGCAGGTTTGTTTTGCAATCAGGTCCTTCACCAGGTGATGGCAACTCAATATTGTCCATTGTAACATCATTGGACTTGACCTCCGAACTTGTAAAGTGTGTTTTGCAATCAGGTCCTTCACCAGGTGATGGCAACTCAGTATTGTCCATTGTAACATCATTGGACTTGACCTCTGAACTTGGCAAGTGTGTTTTGCAATCAGGTCCTTCATCAGGTGATGGCAACTCAATATTGTCCATTGAAACATCATTGGATTTGACCTCTGAACTTGGCAAGTGTGTTTTGCAATCAGGTCCTTCATCAGGTGATGGCAACTCAGTATTGTCCATTGTAACATCATTGGATTTGACCTCTGAACTTGGAAAGTGTGTTTTGCAATCAGGTCCTTCATCAGGTGATGGCAACTCAATATTGTCCATTGAAACATCATTGGATTTGACCTCTGAACTTGGCAAGTTTTTTTTTGCAATCAGGTCCTTCATCAAGTGATGGCAACTCAGTATTGTCCATTGTAACATCATTAGACTTGACCTCTGAACTTGGCAGGTTTGTTTTGCAATCAGGTCCTTCATCAGGTGATGGCAACTCAATATTGTCCATTGAAACATCATTGGATTTGACCTCTGAACTTGGCAGGTTTGTTTTGCAATCAGGTCCTTCACCAGGTGATGGCAACTCAATATTGTCCATTGTAACATCATTGGACTTGACCTCTGAATTTGGCAGGTTTGTTTTGCAATCAGGTCCTTCACCAGGTGATGGCAACTCAATATTGTCCATTGTAACATCATTGGACTTGACCTCTGAACTTGGCAAGTGTGTTTTGCAATCAGGTCCTTCATCAGGTGATGGCAACTCAGTATTGTCCATTGTAACATCATTGGACTTGACCTCTGAACTTGGCAGGTTTGTTTTGCAATCAGGTCCTTCACCAGGGCATGGCAACTCAATATTGTCCATTGAAACATCATTGGATTTGACCTCTGAACTTGGCAAGTGTGTTTTGCAATCAGGTCCTTCATCAGTTGATTGCAACTCAATATTGTCCATTGTAACATCATTGGACTTGACCTCTGAACTTGGCAAGAGTATTTTGCAATCAGGTTTTCATCAGGTGATGACAACTCAATATTGTCCATTGTAACAACATTGGACTTGATCTCTGAACTTGGAAAGTATGTTTGCCAATCAGGTCCTTCATCAGGTGATTGTTTCTTTATATTTGCAATGTTACATCATTTGAGGATTTGGCTCTTTTGGTATGAGTTCCAGCTACAGCAGATAGCTACCAAGTAAAGAACAAAATCACTGTTTTGAAGTTAAATAAGAAATACTACTGGTATGTGTATAATACTCTTATATCTGGTCGTTAATATCCCATCTTTTTTTGCTCATAAATATTTGGTCTTTCCATTTTGGGCATGTAACACTCAAGTCATTGCAACGGCCAATCAGTTTAGAATCGAGTGAAGTAATTGACTTCTATGACATCAAAATCATGATCACATGATTATGCAGCGTAAGCAAGCCCTTTGACATGCAAATAGCTTTCTTTATTGGTTTAGCGTGATCTGGTCCGGGGTACTAGACTGTATGTCTGACAGCGAATGAGGAAAACACCATGGTACATGTAGCTGCAACCAGACTACATGTATTACTTGTTGTCTTCAGATGCCAGGGATTACATAGACCATTAAGTATGACAAGTACACTATAGAAAAAAAATTAAACAGAGCAGCAACTACTGCAGTAAGTAGGGTACACAAATCATTAGATAATTAATATCATATCATAAACATGCTCATTTCAGACAGCCTTGATAGTATTTACAGGCTAAGGGGTCATATGTGACTTGTGGGAGGGGGAATAAATATTACCTTAGGATTTTCCCATGGTAGATTATTGATTCCATAATCATAAAGAACCTCTTGTCCAGGTTTGATAAGTTTTGTTGAAAACAGGCATAATGTTGGCTGTTCATGATCATTCACAATCACTTTCATCTTAGCATTCACTTCATTCTTTCTACCATGATTAACAAGTCGACCCAACATCCTCTCATGTGAACCTGGTTCCTGAGTTGCATCAATGCTGTAAATAAGAAAACAATGATGTCATACGTGTAGTATACATACACATCCATGTACCACTGGTGGCATATCTCACCATCTGCAAAGAGACTGTCAAGACTGACATCTAAAATGTGACTCAATTTCAATATTAGCGTATTTCCTTGTTTTACAGTTTCAACACATTTGACTCAATTTCAATATTAGCATATTTCCTTGTGTTACAGTTTCAACACATTTGACTATCATAATAAATACTTTTTTCTAAATTAGGAGATTTCGCACATCCCAAATTTGGGATATGCAATATACACCCAGAAGGAGGCGGCTGTTTCCCTCCTTACCTAGTTGTACTTGCATGGTAACTATATTATTGAATTTGACTAGCATTTGTAACCTTTTTTACTTCTAAGGGCAATGTGTTGCTCCCATTTAACAAATAAAAGTGCAACAATGTTAGCACAGGTTAAAAGTATACAGTCACCTGTAATCTAAATATGCCTATATATGGTCAAGGGGGCATTCCTTGGTATTCAAAATGCCCATGTAAGGGCGCTGATTTTAAAAAGCAGCTACCCGCTTAAACTCTGTAATTGGTTAGATTTTCTCTTTCCATGGTAACTGTTTCAAAATTGGAACAGGTGACCGTATACCTTTAAGGTGGAGCTGGATGTTGTCAACACACAGTTTTTTTCAAAGCAACATTTCTCATCAAAGATGACAAGGAAACCCCCTCATACTATATATTTTCAAAAAGCAGAGACTCTAAAGTTTAGTATGGTAGCAGTAGTTAACTCGTAGGATGAAGTGGGTGTATATTTGGGGTAAAAAACCTCAATTTTGGTATTAATGATAAAATTAATTTAAGTAAAAAACTTGACACTATTTTCTGAATTGTAATATTTCATTAGAAAGAAGAGTATATGTAGAAAAAAATGACTATTTTGTTTTGCATTATCTATCCTCATTCTAAAATGGCAAGGGTTGAAAGACTGACACTGAAAAAAGTGATTAAAATCATGATTAGCAAAATTAAAATGCCTCTTATTGAAAATGTAAGATCTTTGTTGCCAAACAAAATAGTCGTTTTGTTATGTAGCCTTTAAAGAACATAATGTAAAATTTCAGAAAATTTGATCCAGCAAGAGTGGAGTTAAATTCTTTGGAATTTTTGAAATTGGGAGGAAAAGAAGCCAGGAAATCAGGAGATTTGCATACATTTGCATAAATTGACACTTCCGTATCATGTAACTTACAACTGCTTGACAAGCTAAAGGGTGAACCCTACCAATATGTTAATCTTGGGTTAGCAAATTAATTAAAATTGAATGAATATTTGCGAAAAGTGATTTTGAGCAAATATGCTGTGTTGGGTGCAGCGCCCCCTTAAGTGCTTTTGAAGTTTAAATTCTTAAGCAGTAGTCCATTTTGAACACAAGCTTTTAACTTTGTTGGTCAGTAGTGAAAATTACTGCAGCACAAGCTGACACTTTCCGGTAATTTGAAGGAAAGCTTACTTAAAAAAAAATACCGCATTATATGGTGTCGCTCACATTTGATCAGAATTGGTATACATACCAGTATGCGTACCAAAGATCAACAATAAATGTTGTTTCTATCTGTTCAGTGCAGGAAAATTCTATGTTGATGTTATGACAATGATTTCTGCACAGTACAACCAGAAAAACAACAAGAAGTATTTAAACCAGAAAAACAAGAATGACGAAAGTTGGACATACTGCTACAGAGAAATAGATGTTTTGATCAAAAAAAGGCAAAAATTGTCCTAAAAACACAAATATTGAAATTTCACCACATTATTTGCAAACAGCTTCTAAGCTTGTAAAAAGATGATATGCAACATTTCGAGAAATCTATCGGCAATATAAATCCCTAGGCCATATGTACATGTATGTTGTAGTTACAGAACGCAATCTTATTTGCGCTAGTGATATGGATGCACATTTGCAGAATTTCCCTTTTTCTTACCTCATTTGCACATTTTTGACGCTGACGTGTTCATTTGAACAACGCATATCTCAACCTCTGCGTCTACCTGTACACCAAATACTGATATGGTAGCTTAGGTGGTATTGGAGCTTTTGCGTGTGATGGACATTCATCTGCACATACACACCCACATACATACAGACAGACATACAGACGCCACGGCCACCGACTCACCAAATAAGCTCTCTTTGGTATTTATATACATACCAACTATGAGCTTAAAAGAGAAAGACACATGCAACACATACACCAAATAAATTGATGAGGATGAAACTATTAAACAACACCTACACTGCTTTTATAGGTTGAACATATCATTGAGAAATATCAATGTCTAATTGGTTTCCTGATTGCAACAAACTTAAGTGGAAGTACATGCCATGTTGACAGTAAGCACTTTTTGTTTCTGATAAAAATTTAAAAGCATTTGACGTATTTGTCTTAGATAAGATATTAGTTTGTTGGTGTTAAATTTTAGTTGGTTTTAAATTTTAGATGGTGTTAAATTAATAAACGTGAGGACACACTATGCCATCTATCTATCAGTATGGCAACAAAATGGGTTCTCTTAGATAGACAGCCAGCGTTACTCCCACCATAATTTTTTCACAATAATGTTTATTCTACCTGAGATCTTACTGCCATACAGAGAGGCTCTAAATAGAATATATAGCAATGTAAACGTTTCACTTGAAAGTTTACATTGTTGTAGAGATAATCACAATGACTGAAAACTTCATTTGAACAATCTCACATCTATAGTGCACATCCCATCTACACATCACTGAGGTAACTGCTCAAGTTTTCAGGCCTTTACTACTGACAGACAGACAGACAGACAGAAAAAGTGCGACCAAATTGACTACACGCAGACCTTTTCAACCAATACGAATATCCTCCCGGCCATTATATATACACATAGCTTGGAGCATAAAAATCTCATTTCTGTCACCTGAAATGAGATTTTTATGCTCACAAGATATGTGTTATTCTGTCATCCCTAGTGACCTATATACCAAAATATGAAAGCTGTCTGGCTACAACTTTCACAAAACAAAACATTTTGCCCCAAAATTATATTACCTCATATTTGCCTACTTCAGCACAATTTCAGCATTCTCATTGAGGTCACCCCTGTGCAAATGTCAAATATCAAAGCTGTTTGAAGAATGGTTTTGAAGACTTTTTAAGATTTTTGCAACAAAAAATGACAAAAATTGTCTAAGAAATACAGTTTCATCTATTGCATCTGATTGGCGGGTATGGAGAAGACTTTTTTACCAAATATGGCATTCCCCTTCTTGATCTATTTTAAATATTTTTGAGGCATACGCATACATAAAAAGAAAAAAAATCCAGCCATTTACCCATCATGCATATACACTTCAAATATCAAGTCCATAGGTATTTTGGTCCTCAAAATATTAAATTGAGTAGACATCCCCACACACACTACATACATACATACATAATACATAAATACACACACACAATACATACATACATACATACATACACACACATACATACATACACATACATACATACATACAATACATACATACATACATACATACATACATATATGTACATACACACATATACCCCCGGTAGATGGGTGCTTACCTATTCCAGAAGCTTCTATATAATGGTCAATTATGACTAAAAAATTCAAAAATTATGTCACTCTTTTGATGGGACCAATATTGTCTCAGTCAGTGTATAGTGTAGGGAGGCAGTCAATACAAGAAAATTATCATATCTTGAGAGATATGTTGTCATCATGTATGTTCCGCAGGTTGTCAGTTTCATGTGGTGAAACTATTTGTAAGGCTCATATTTGACTTCTGAAACTTAATTATACCCACTCTTGGATCACTGTATGCAACCTCCATGCCAAAAAGAGCAATTTTTCCAAACTTCTCCAAACAAATCACCTAGTAGAGTTCTTGTGACTGATACATTTACTCATTTCCCCTTGATATTTGGTAGTTCGGAATGCACACACTACAAGTTGATATTTTGGACTGAAAATAATTCACTGATAACAATGAACAATATTTACCATGATAAATCATACCCTATGCATGACTATCACTCCTGTGTAAGGGAAGTCAGCTTCAAAATGCTCACAATATTTTTTTCTTAAGCAACACAACCTGAAATTTAGTAAAGGCAATGACTCAGAACTTAGCTACTTCAATACAAATTTTTTGACACAATAAATACAACTTATAATTACTATAAATTAGATTGTTCATGTACATACCAGAAATCCTTATTCTTGAACTTAAAAAAATATCGATATACACTGAACGTGTTCTCTTCCCTTTCGTTCCCATCTTCTCCCGTATTAGTTCACCTGAATATTCCATTAAAAACTCTCCAGCTTTAATCGATATAACATCAAAGACACCTCTTCCTACAATGAAATAAAAATAGCAAAGAGTATTTCTAGAGTGCTCTACTGTAACAAAGTACTGTACTATCATGGTGTTGCTTTGTACTACATATGACCTAGTTTACATTAATTAAGAACTATTGCAGGATATATACAGTTCATACTGGTCTGCATAACTGATAATTGACATCTTCACAGATCACAAATATGCCTGATGTCTAATCAATTCATAAATTAAGAATCATAGAATTAATCTCAGAAGTTATGGTAGGTAACTGTGAGTTTTTTTAGTATTTTTATTCTTTGTATCAAAGTACACTTTCAATTTCAAATCCATGAAGCATGGTGAAATGCACAATGTTCAGCTTATCAACACAGCCTACATATATATATATATATATATATATATATATATATATATATATATATATATATATATATATATATATATATATATATATATATATATATATATATATATATATATATATATATATATATATATATATATATATATATATATATATATATATATATATAGTCGCATTGTTGTTGTTGAAAATTGAATTCAAGGCTGGACAAGAATTTATTTGTAAACAATAGCAATGATCATTACCCATCCATCGGCTGTGTTGACAAGTAGAATACTTGACACTTCATCATTCCTCAGGGATTTGAACACTAAAATGATTGACTAAATGTAGAAAGGAATCTTGGATGGTGATTTTTTGTCAGATTTTTGTTTTTCTGACAATTGGGTTTCTCATAAAGACTGCTAACTTAAGAAACTTTATAAGAATTTAACATTTTTAAAATGAATATTGGTACTTCTTCTACATCTGCCATTGAGAATAAAAGAAATTTGCTGTCGCTGAAAACATGTTAGGGCCGGCTGACACTTTTTTGGCAGGTTCGAGGTATCCCAACTAGCATGTTTCTGTAGCCTCTGCACATTCACTGTGGTCAGTTTCAAGGGACCCGCGAACCACCATTTCTGTCTACTGCACTAAGCACTGTAAAATACCTGCAGAATCACACTCTAATTTTCATTTTCAACTAAAATCGTTTAACGAAATAAGAGGGAATATACCTAGTGATAATTTTCTTGAAAAATCCTTTAAGATTCAATGAATACACATGGGTTGAATTTCGGTCAATCTACCTATCATCTGGTAGAGGTACCAAATAATAGTATGCTACAGCCAAACTATGCCTTGCTGCCTTAAACCTTCTTTGTAATAGCAACCCATTTGCAATACTGAGCATACAAATGTACAAATTTTATGCCCTCACTTTGTTAGCATAAACCAGTTTACACAAAGACACTAACACAATGTCAACCAGTTAATGTCTTCACTTTGCTATGTAAACCAGTTTTCTAAAGAACACCAGCTGTGTTATCATTGAAACCTTCACTTTGCTATGAAAACCAGTTTACTTACAACAAACTGAACGCATGTTTTAATGCCTTCACTTTGTAGCATAAACCAGTTCACATGACACATCACACAAGACAGGTCAGTTCCTGTGGTGGAGTGGGATGGGGTTGGGTTCTTCACGAAACTATTTATTTTATTCTATTTTATTTCATATTTTTCATTTATTTTATAAGTGATATTAAAATACAGATTTTGACTCCAAAATGACTGCTTTCTTTATTATCTACTGGTCCCCATTTCTTTCAATTGCTCTACAAACTGGCTACTCACCTTTAACCTTTTGAGCGCCAAAGTCACTTTTATCACCCTTATAAAATATACCTACCAAGTCAATTTTTGTTACATTTTTGCAAAAAATGTTGATTGTTGCCAATGTAATGTTGAGTTCATTTGCTCCAAAATTATCATGAAAATTACAGAAAAGTTCATCAAAACTTGTAAAATATGTTGCAGTAAAATTTTGGTGGAAAAAAATACAGCACTCACAGGGTCTATATTGATCAAGTCAACACTACTGTCAGTTGAAATAGATAAAACAATTAACAAATAAAATAAAAGAAAATAAACAGATGCATTAAGAACCTCACCATCCCCAAGGACTGACCCTGTTTACATCTACCATCACAAATCATCCTCTTCCTGCATGGGGGTGCTTGCAGTAGAGTTCCATTCTGTACACCCTATGTTATATTGTCTATTCATAAATCTGTAATGATGTATTTGATTTGTAGATCATAATGTCATACTTATCAGCAGAGTAATATATCATGATTTACATATTCAAATACCACACATGTAAAAGTGAATCTCACTCATCCAATAAGACCCTGCTTATGTGTAAGATACAACCCCCTCTCCCTCCACTAAATTATTTGATTGATTTCTGGAATGATTTAATTTATTGTTGTATAAATTATATCCGGGCAAGTGTACTGTAGGAATGGAATATTACATTTGAAACAAAATTTACTGTTTGACCCTTTTCCTTATCACCTTTGTTAAATTTTAAATGCAACATAAACAAGTTTAGTGATGTTATCCACCTCTATTTTTGTGACTGAACTATTCTATCTGACAGGGCAGTCAAAATTGTGTAGGTGTTGTTTGAAATGGAACAATTCTTGCTTGAATAATTTACATAATTTGCTTTAAGTGAGTGTCAATGTTTCTATTTTTGGGTTATATCTGTTTATAACACCCCCCTATCATTTTTACGTACTATAATAGAATCACCTTCATCAATGAATGATATACAATAATGTACTTACTTGTCAGTTATACTGTGAAATTTATTACATTTAATTTACCTTTTTCACGGTTGATTTCACCATGTGAATTACAAGATACAATGAAAGAAACAAGTAGACCAAAGACCCTGTGGATAACCTGTATATAGGGGACTTAATACACCAGTACAAACCTTTAGTTTCTGTTTGCTTCACACAAAACCATCCAGATCGATCCATTTTTTTCCTAATAAAAGATCTTGCAACTTGTTCAGCAGTCTCTTTTTTATTGCCTGCTCGACTTCTCAGGTTGGATCTGTAAGCTGCCATTGTCTGAAAAAGTGATAAAAAATAATGATATCATGTAATACTATTCATGCGCATTGTGTTTTTACTCAATATGTGACTGTATTTCATCAAAATCTCAAATTTAGCAAGGACAAGTCACCAAAGATGACGCAGTCGCCACTTGTTAATTTGTGCTTTGAAATACATGGAGATCAGAGACAAGTGTCAAACAAATGAGTGGTAGTGCAGTGCTTTTTGATATTAGCAATAATGTGCTGCTATATTATTGATTTCATCAGGCATTTCACAATACTGACAAATTATTGCTTTATTTTTCTTTTTGCCACAGTAATGGCTCTCAACACGAAAAAAAACCACTGCTTAGCTGTCATATTGACCTTTTGGATCCTACTGCAGAACAAATTTATGTGAATGACCGTACAGTAAAGTCAGTTTACCAGACAATGAGAACGTCATTGTGCCATGTTTAATTTGAAACTAGTTGAGGCATGTTGACTTACCCTTAGTCAGTGGGCTTAATTATGCAGTATTTCTCGCAATTCAGGATATCATGGGAAATGAACATGTTTATGTTTTTTATGAGTGTGACTGCATAAGTCGTTAGTAGTCTGCATACACAATCACTCATGGATAAGCCATGGGTGATTGTGTATGCCAGACAAACCTGTAAAAGCTTGCCGACTTTGAAGAATTATATTCATGCTGACTAAAACCATGCAAATCAAGATTTTTACAGCCAACATTGAAACTTTGTTGATTGAATAATAAATGTGTTGAACAGTCACCACTTGAATTTTCCAAATCTATATTTCCACTTTGTATAAATAGTGTCATTTGCTTTCCATGTGTGCCTACATCTGCCTCGCAAATGTAGTTGCACATTGACAAACCGCGAACGCCACAGTGACATCAGCTAAAAACTGAATCCAATGATGAACTGTTATAGATGTTACAATGCCCATGAGAATCCATTTACACAGCAAGGTTATAAACGTACATAACATCCGTAAGTCAGCGAGGATTTGAATTAGACAAGATGACCTATATCAATAATAAAACACTGACAACCTGATAATGCACTCACAATGCAATGATGGAACAATTTCAATAATTTGATAACTAGAAAACACTTGTGTTTGCATGCTTACCTAGAAACAATTCTGACAAGTTTTCTCTATATATGAAAGTTGGCGCTTCAATTTCTCCACTTAAGAAAATTGGTATGAAGTGGGTCTCTGTCAATGATGTAATTAAAGTCCTTTGCAAAGTCCTTTGCGCAAATTCCTTGTTTACAAGTTCAGGAGAATCACTCTGAGATTGTTCTTCTGATGAATCATACTGGGTTGGTTCTGATGAAGAATCAAACTGGGGTGGTTCTGATGTTGAGATAAACTGGGGTGGGTGGTTCTGATGTTGAATCAAACTGGGGTGGTTCTGATTTTGAATCAAACTGGGTGGTTCCAATGTTGAAGTAGACTGCAAATTTCCTGGTGACTTTCCAAGTCTTCTCTTTCTTTTTCTCCTAAGCTTACTGCGTCTCTTCACTGCTTCTTTGTTTCTCTTTCTCATACCTAAAAATTATTGTCATTAGATTCGTGGGGAATATGCAAATTTAATATCATTATTCACGTTAACATTTAGTCCTGTATCCCTTTTCCTGCCAGACAGTATCAATTCCCCATCAGCAAAGTCAGTGAAAAAGTGGCATTGCTCAGCCAAAACATGAAGTATTTCATCAACATGGCTTGGTATTTCAGGGATGTAGAAATTTTTTGTCACAGCAGGAAAATTATGGTTGATAGCTGGAAATGTCCGTAATGCGACCGTGAAGAGGTCGTTGGTGTCCCCTCCCATAGTGCGGATTTTTTTTTTATTCTGAAGTCTCCAGAATGGCTCTCCTGGACCCATTTTAAGAATTTTTGGTCAAATCTTGCACACTTTTACATCATGTATGATGTAACAAGGTTGGACAGTCAGGCAATCTCTCTTCAGGTATTTTTATTTGTGAACATTTAACATTTATGATTTGTATATTCTCGTTTTTTCGATGTACACTGGCCACCATAAACTGGTAACTTCATCAAAGCCCAATTTTCTGTTCAATAGACACGGGTGAAAACACTTTAAATTTACTTGTAGAATTGTCCCCATATTTGTCGTATGTCGGAATTGAAGAACAGCAGCTTTTGCGCACAAATAGAAATTATGGAGTCTGATTTTTCGCTCATTGTTGCCATCGAATACATTGCTAAACACAGCAAGGATTTCTTTCTCATCGTCGCCCTGAGATAACACGTACTGTACATTGTTGTTTGATTCACAACCCGATGACTTGACATTTCTAGTAGCGAAACTTTCACTTGTTTCACCAGTTTCACTTGAACATGGTTCACATTCAGTTGTTTTGATAATACTGGAACACGGCTGGCATTGCACAGCCATGTGGGAATTCGACTTGGTTGTTTTGGTTGCGATTTCCGGAGTAGGACTTGCACTGACACACTGCTAAAGTGCTGGCAGGTTCATCGGTAGATTTTTCACTGAGAGTTTGTTTGACCTGTTTATCAGAGAATTACTTGATACTTGGCTGTTTATCACCCGATATTTACGTTCTGGGTGCAATCTCCGCAAAGTTGACATAGGCTTGTCATGCACATACAACTGGGTGACTGCACCTAGTCACAGCCAGGTATGTGACCTGAAAAGCCATCATCACGCCATGTAAACACCAGTATTTAGAATTTCATGTATTGTAGTCAAGGCATATGACCTAAAAGCCGTCATCACGCCATGTAAAAAACCAGTATTTAGAATTTCATGTATTAGAGCCAGGCATGTGACCTCAAAGCCGTCATCACGCCATGTAAAAACCAGTATTTAGAATTTCATGTATTACAGCCAGGCATGTGACCTCAAAAGCTGTCATCACGCCATGTAAAAGCAGTATTTAGAATTTCATGTATTACAGCCAGGCATGTGACCGCAAAAGCCGTCATCACGCCATGTAAAAACCAGTATTTAGAATTTCATGTATTAGAGCCAGGCATGTGACCTCAAAAGCGGTCATCACGCCATGTAAAAACCAGTATTTAGAATTTCATGTATTAGAGCCAGGCATGTGACCTCAAAAGCGGTCATCACGCCATGTAAAAATCAGTATTTAGAATTTCATGTATAAGAGTCAGGCATGTGACCTAAAAAGCTGTCATCACGCCATGTAAAAACCAGTATTTAGAATTTCATGTATTTGAGCCAGGCATATATGTGACCTCAAAAGCCGTCATCACGCCATGTAAAACCCAGTATTTAGAATTTCATGTATTAGAGCCAGGCATGTGACCTCAAAAGACGTCATCACGCCATGTAAAAGCAGTATTTAGAATTTCATGTATTACAGCCAGGCATGTGACCGCAAAAGCCGTCATCACGCCATGTAAAAAACAGTATTTAGAATTTCTTTTATTAGAGCCAGGCATGTGACCTCAAAAGCGGTCATCACGCCCTGTAAAAACCAGTATTTAGAATTTCATGTATTACAGCCAGGCATGTGACCTCAAAGCCGTCATCACGCCATGTAAACACCAGTATTTAGAATTTCATGTATTAGAGTCAGGCATGTGACCTCAAAAGCCATCATCATGCCATGTAAAAACCAGTATTTAGAATTTCATGTATTTGAGCCAGGCATGTGACCTCAAAAGCCGTCATCACGCCATGTAAAAACCAGTATTTAGAATTTCATGTATTACAGCCAGGCATGTGACCTCAAAAGCCGTCATCACGCCATGTAAAACCAGTATTTAGAATTTCATGTATTACACCAGGCATGTGACCTCAAAAGCCGTCATCACGCCATGTAAAAACCAGTATTTAGAATTTCATGTATTACAGCCAGGCATGTGACCTCAAAAGCCGTCATCACGCCATGTAAACACCAGTATTTAGAATTTCATGTATTAGAGTCAGGCATGTGACCTCAAAAGCCATCATCACGCCGTGTAAATACCAGTATTTAGAATTTCATGTATTTGAGCCAGGCATGTGACCTAAATAGCCGTCATCACGCCATGTAAAAGCAGTATTTAGAATTTCATGTATTACAGCCAGGCATGTGACCTAAAAAGCCGTCATCACGCCATGTAAAACCAGTATTTAGAATTTCATGTATTACAGCCAGGCATGTGACCTCAAAAGCTGTCATCACGCCATGTAAAAACCAGTATTTGCATAAAATACGCAGGATTTTGCGTTAACGGAAACACTGACAATCCGAAATGTCATTATGATTGTAGTCAAAATTCTGTTTTCAGTCACTTCATGGACATTGCACTTAGGCACAAGTACAGTTGTATCAAAAACATACAAACAAACACATTGAAAATTTGTATCATTTGCCGACACCTGTCATTGTTCACTGCAGGTCCCATACAGTCGAGTTTTTTCATGTCGTCTACGCTGCTGAAGATTACATGTATTAGATCATGATAGAAATGCTTTTAATTACCATAAGTTTCTTGTTGATGAGCTTAAGTATCTGGGTGGCGAATTGCATCGTTTACCGTAAATGAGCCACAAATATCCGACCGCACTGAAAATACTCGCAACACGCAAGGTTGAAGGTTTAAGGTGACACCGGTCTAACACTATGCTCTAACTCTATATTCTCAGTTGTTCATACTCGATTGAGTTTGAAATCGAACGCTGGTGAGTATTTTGACCCGATTTTGGCGATTTTGGCGGATGAGGTTACGTATCAAAACATGAAAACACATCCATTTTACACATTCCAGCCTATGTTTTACATCTACCGTCATTTTAAGCTAAAAAAAATCTTCTTCAAATTGTGAAAACCTGTGTTGACATCGTAATATTTAAATTGTTCGCTTTAAAAGTGCTCCACAAACCCTCCTTCGAAGTGGAATGGTCCAATAGCTGAATAATATCAAAAAGTGATATGGTTGTCATCACTCCTTATAGCAACCAACTTTTTTAAGTACAGCCAGGAGGAAGCAAGGTCAATTTCAGTTGATTTCGTCGCTAATTTTAGAGTGTTCGTAAGAAAACAGTCATAACCAAAGCATGTGTATGCATGATAAAGTGCGCAACTCGTCAAAATACGGACACATCACTCGAATACGATGCGGTATCGTCCAAACTTCGTTAATAACCCCTAAATATTATTTTTGTTGAAAATTGCATTCAGGTCCGGACTAGAATTCATTTGTCAACAAACACAATGATTATAAATAACACATGTATAGTCAGCGTGTTCATTTTTAGCTGGATACCGGCTAAATTGACCGGCTTATGGCAAGCCAAGTGTTGCAAAATTCAAAAAACACATTTGTGTGTTCTAAGTTTTCATGTTTATGTTCTTAAAATGTATATTCATGTTCATAAAACCATGTTCATGTTCTTAAAATGTATGTTTATATTCTTAAATTGTACGTTTATGTTCATAAAAACCATGTTTATGTTCTTAAATTGTATGTTCATGTTCATAAAAACCATGTTCATGTTCTTAAAATGTATGTTTATATTCTTAAATTGTACATTTATGTTCATAAAAACCATGTTTATGTTCTTAAATTGTATGTTCATGTTCATAAAAACCATGTTCATGTTCTTAAAATGTATGTTTATATTCTTAAATTGTACATTTATGTTCATAAAAACCATGTTTATGTTCTTAAATTGTATGTTTATATTCTTAAAATGTATGTTTATATTCTTAAATTGTATGTTTATGTTCATAAAACCATGCTGTTATTCAAACTTTCATGCTCATGTTCATGAAGGTCATTTGTTTGTTCATTGAACAAATTTTATGTTCATTAAAACACTGCTTATGTCCATATCTCCCTGTTAACACTGAGGGCGCTCTGGAGTTAGCAGCACGAGACAGCTATGGCGGCGGACATCAGCAAGTTACACCGCATACAGCGAGAAAAGTGGGCTTTACGTGTGTTTAAAAGCAAAGCTTAGCATATCGTGGATCTAGACAAGTAGAGCGTGCTCGAAAACGGAGATCGATTACAAGTTTGTGCTAAATATCGCCTGTTCTCGGCGGAGAAACTGCACGCTCTCATTCGGAGGCGCAACCAGCGGTTTAACGTTGTAATGTCTACGCACTTTCAAAGTCCAAAGTCAAAGGCTCAGGGCTGTGTGGTTACTAAATATCAGCGGAGAAACTGCACGCACACCTACAGTCACCTATGGTCGGTCTATTCCGCTCAGCGTCTATGCCCCCATAGACGTGTGTACATCTCCTTCTCAGGCATATGTACACACGTCTATGTAATGAGGGCATAGACGCCGAGTGGAATATTCCGACCAAAGGTGACTTGTGCTGCACGCTCTCCGACTCGGGGCAAAACCACCGGTTTGCCTATGGCATTTTGGCAGTCCAAAGTCAAAGACTTAGGGTTGTTGTGGCTGTGGGAGGCACTCTGATTAAAATCTGATGTAGAGAATGGTCCGTTACTAGTGAGAAGAGGACCGAACAAAAACAGACCTAAGGGACCGTTCAGTTTTTACGACCCGGGGGGGGGGGGGACTGGCAAAATCCTATAGGCCTACTTTATGTATTACCCATGATCCCCTTAACGGGCAGACGCCTTTGGCGGCCCACTCTAATTAGGTTTACTTCATGCAATGGCCATGATCGACCCTCTATACCGGCGGGCCGCCTGCGGCGGCCCACTACAATAAATTGACTTTATTGTAATACCCATGACCATCTTAACGGCCGGACGCCTTCAGCGGCCCTGCATGTTCAGTAAAGTTTACTTCGTGCAATGGCCATGATCGACCCTCTTTTTACCAGCGGGCCACCTTTGGTTGCCCATGAGAATAAAGTTGACTTTACGTAATGGCCCATGACCGTCTTAACCGAAGGGCTGCCTTTGGCGAACCACTCCAATAAGTTTACTTTATACAATGTCCATGGACATAAGTTGTCTATGGAAATGAAGTTAAAATTGCCTTACAGTCGTCCTAATTAACAGACGTTTGCATGGATGTGGCTGAGAAGTTTGTGCACTGGCATCTCTGCTACACGAATCAAGTGTGCCGCGTACCGGAGTTAAAATCCAAACCGTGCGGGTAAATTTGACATATGGGTTTTGGTTATTTTTTAGCGGGGGAGGGGGGTCATCAATTTTTTTCGTCTGACAAAGGGGGGTCATCATTTGTGAAAAACAGTTCTGTTTGCCAGAGACTGAAGACAAATGAATATACAGGAACGGAAAAGCTGTGACCTAGCTTCTTGCGTCATTTCTCCAGCTGCCAGCTTCTAATAAAAAGCCAGAATATGGTATGTTTATCTGTCAAAATGGTCATTGAACTGAGGTACATTAAAACATGTTTCTGTGATAATAAAAGATGAATTCACAACAGTTCAGTTTTGTCTCGATCCTGTGAAAATTTTGAGAAATTGATGTGCGCCACGATGCAGTGAAGTGCAATCCGAGAGGTTTCTTAATATTTTCAATTTAAATTTTGTCTTTTACCCAGTAAAATTGTTAGAAGACCCAAGGGGGAGAGCAACGAGAGGGGGGTCCTCCCCCTCTCGCAGTGAAAATTTTGAGAAATGGATGTGTGCAAATGTGCAATCTCAGATGTGTTTCAATTTATTTCGCACAAAGAAATTGAGTTACCCCGCCACATTTTGAGTAATGCCCCCCTGAAGTTTTCAATTTTTTTAGTGACCCCTAACCCCCTCACATTCCTCCGAATACATGGCGAAACACCGGTGAATCGATAGTGCTTTGACCCGGTATGTGATCCGGTGTGTGGTGTCATATTATAATCAACATGACCAAGCATCGATGTAAGTTCTCAGGGAAGATGTTATCTTTTGTGGTCAGAGAAACAAGGCTCTCACATTCTATTTCATTATATTGTTGTTCCTCACTTTTTCATTGTTAACTTGTTCATCTTTATAACATATTTATATTGAGAGAATTAATATATTGGTTTTAACACTAGTTTATTGACTCCTGTCTTGTGTTTTAAATTTTAACAATTTACAGAAGTCAAATAGTCCCCTTTAGATAGTGCCTATGCCATTGAGATATTGCAACAGAAATCCTCCAATGTGATTTCTTGGGTCAGAAAAGAGAAGGAAAACATTGAGTGTACTGAGGTGTAAAGTAGACCTATGTAGTGCATGCTTATATCATAAGTGCTGGGGAAAAAAACATAAGAATTGCTTGTGGTAAAAACATTTGCGCCGCCTATGGCGGCGCGCCGGCAAAGAATACATGAGAATAAGGTTCCCAAATTTTGCGAATTTCTGATGCATTGTGACAATTTTTTTTTCACTTCTGTTTGTTATGACAATTTTTTTCTCAGGCCATGACAGGATCATTTTTTTTTCTTCTATCTCACCTGGTGACAAATTTATTTTCTCAAAATCCTCCATGCCCCCCCCCCCCAGAAATCAAATGGTTCTCCCTTTATCGTATTAGGGTATTTTGTTGTGTGGTCCTCCCCTCACTTGTGACAGACCCATCTCTACATCGGATCAGAGTGCCTCCCACAGCCCTGAGTCTTTGACTTTGGACTTCGAAAGTGCGTAGACATTTAGGCCTACAACGTTAAACCGCTGGTTGCGCCTCCGAATGAGAGTGTGCAGTTTCTCCGCCGAGAACAGCCGTATTTAGTACAAACTTGTGATCGATTTCCGTTTTCGAGCACGCTCTACTTGTCTAGATCCACGATATGCTAAGCTTTGCTTTTAAGCACACGTAAAGCCCATTTTTCTCGCTGTATGCGGTGTAACTTGCTGATGTCCGCCGCCATAGCTGTCTCGTGCTGCTAACTCCAGAGCGCCCTCAGTGTTAACAGGGAGATATGGACATAAGCAGTGTTTTAATGAACATAAAATTTGTTCAATGAACAAACAAATGACCTTCATGAACATAAGCATGAAAGTTTGAATAACAGCATGGTTTTAATGAACATAAACATACAATTTAAGAATATAAACATACAATTTAAGAATATAAACATACATTTTAAGAACATGAACATGGTTTTTATGAACCTAAATATACAGTTTAAGAACATAAACATGATTTTTATGAACATAAACATACAATTTAAGAATATAAACATACATTTTAAGAACATGAACATGGTTTTTATGAACCTAAATATACAGTTTAAGAACATAAACATGGTTTTTATGAACATAAACATAAATTTTTTGAACACAAACATGAAAACTTAGAACACAAAAATGTGTTTTTTGAATTTTGCAACACTTGGCTTGCCATACCGGCTTCTTCCTTATTTTGGCGGGCTACTTTTCAGCACTGTTTCGCTCTCTAGCCCCGAAATTCTACTTTTGATAACAATATTTTGATTTTTTTGGTGGTCTTGCAAGCCGGAAATAATATTTAAGGAGTGCCGATGCGGCTATATGTAGTCTAGCAAAAAATTTACGTGGTGAACTTGTTGCTATCACTTTATAGTACCGCGATCAGCGAACGTGTCGTGATATCATGTACTATAGTATCGCGATCAGCGAACTGGGAATCACTCTCGAGGTCAACCCTTCTTTCCTGATCACAGCCCGAATTATTCCGACGTTCACATCGGGTATAGCCGAACATTGGACTAACATACAAGTACATAATACCCATGAATAGCCAACCATTTCCAAATTGAGCCGACGTTGTTTCGCTCAAACGCGGAAGAGAAAGTCGACACTTGAGAGCTTTGGTATTCTGCGTAAGAAGAATAGGGCCTTGTCTGATGGGTTTGGTAGGTTTTTGATCAAATCTATAGCGATCAAAAGTTACTGAGTCTCATTTGTCATACTTTTTAAACGCCCTGTCAATCCATCCATGGTCGATCACAATGTCAATATTCAACCATGGAGGTAGAAGGTAGAAGGTCGATCACAGTGTCAAATTTCAGGTTGACCGATATCGCATTGTGTGTACTGTGTTACAAACGACTGCTGGTGCTTTGTACACATAGGGTCACTAAGGGTGTTGTACAGGTTCGCGTTCAGTGTCGTTAGTTTGGGATTTTATCAAACATGAACACTGAAATTTTGCTCTCTTTTTCAATAATATTCAACATCACCAAAAAATCAATAATCAGCTGGTGGATTTGTTTTATTGTGAAATACGATGGTATCAACCGGGACTCGAACCCACAATGCACGGCACCCAATCACCTAGCGCAGAGGGCAACAGACAAACCGCTCGACTAAATCCCCAATCCTAAAAAGATTGGTTCAATAACCGAGCTAAGGATGTTACAATTTTGACTGCGCCCTCTCCACTCGCCGTAGAGTTCGTGAAGCACTCACGCTAGCACACACGCTATCATACATCTCACACAAACTATATCGAAGCGAAGCAATGAATACAACGCTTTACACCGGGCGGAAGATAGCCTCGGGGACAATTCTGTCCACCAGCAGAGCTATCGACCCGGGAAAGAGAAATACGATGGTATCAACCGGGACTCGAACCCACAACGCACGGCACCCAATCACCTAGCGCAGAGGGCAACAATTTAATAGTACAGTGAATTGAATCACAGAAAATTGTGTTCCTATAATAAGATGTATTTCAAAATGTTTGTTCAAGTCATGAGCTAAATATAATTCTACACAACAGTCTGCTGAAATTTTGCTATTATCCTTGCCAACAGAATGCAGTTGACAGGCCCGAGTGATATCAAATTAATTTTTCTGACTTTTTTTTTAAAACTTTATCCCACGAAAACATGTTGTAATTGATTGTGATAATTATTCGTATGCTGAAATGGTTTTTCATACTGTACAAGAATGCATGAAATTACTCCATAATGTCTCAAAAGTTTACAATTTCTTGCACACCCCCGCCCTGAAACCCTTCACATGTGTGTATGTTGAAATAGCCTTTTATACACTGTATAAGAATGCATAAAATTACTCAGAAATGTCTTCAAATGTAAAAAAAAATCCTTAACACCTTAACACTCTTATGCTGAAATGGTCTTGCATACAGTAGAAGAATGCATGCAATTACTCCAAAATGTCTTCAAATTTTAAAAATTTTCTTGCACACAGGGAGGGAACCCCCTCCCTGAAACCCTCCCCTGTGTGTATGTTGTCTCATACACTGTATAAAAATTGCATAAAATTGCTCAGAAATGTCTTCAAATTAAAAAAATACTTAACACCCCCCCCCCCCCGTGCCCAGGGAACCTGGTTACACACGGAAGCTAACCGCCTACTTTTCTAAATTTTCCACCTACTTCAAAAATTTTTGAGAACCCTGATAGTGTGTGTTGACAAGCAAATTACTTGACACTTCAGCATGACATAGGGTTTGGGGCAAGAAACTGTAGTTGATAAAAAGAACGAGAATACTGACAAAATAGCCAAAAGTTACAGTTAATTTCTCTTTAAGAATCAAACACAGTATTTGTGTAGAGGACATTATTTGATCAACAATGAAAACACATCCATAAAAATACGACAGTGCCATTTTTTAAAATCACATCGAAAAGCAGCAAGGACTCTGTCAATTAATTATGAAATCACACACGCACAGTAATTGATTTTCTATAAAACGCATGTGCCTTCAACAAAGTCACTGACAGGCTTTGAATCCCTTGCGCGCGGAAAAGTGCCATTTAAACACCAGACTTCTTTTAACTTAGCCAAGAGGTATTCTTGACAGTCATTGTGTGACAAAGTGATTTTGTATGCGAAATGGCTTTGTACATGTACGGTACATCCGGTACCAATGGTAGATAAGTCAACTGATGCAATGATTTGAAAGATGGAGCAGCCGTCTCGTGTCTACCACTTTCATTTCACAGGTCACGTGCTACGGTACTTCTTGAACGCCTTTATAAATTTCGACTTTTTTATGATATCTCTTATTTGCCTATTCAACATGTTGCCGTGTATCAAGATCATATCAGCTGAATCACGCATTAGTGAACGGTTGACATGCCACAGCAGCAGAGTTGGCAGTGGTTGAATTGGCGCGAAAAAAGCACGCATCTATTATCATATTCGTATGAAATCCATCACTAGCAAAGGCTCAAGTCACTTGGACTTGCATGTAGCAGAAGTGTAAAATTATTTAACAGTATCTTCGGACGATGTTGTCACAATAATCATAATGCACGGCTACTTACCTACACTAAGTGCTAAATAGCGTAGTACGGCTCGCCCCAGTAGTGGTACTCTGGTACCTTCATCGACCAGCTGGGCAATCGCGACCGTGCCATGCACCCGTCCTTGACTCAACATTCACGTCATCAGCGAGGTGGCGGCGGCGGGAGTATCAATTTTTTGCGTCATCAAAGGTCATCGATCACGCAGACATGTGGTGACCCCAAAATTGACAAACCGCCGCGCCGGGCCAACGACCATACCTGTACCTTGTACCAGTACATCATGTTCGTAGTCTTGATCTCAGCTGAAACTTGCATTGTGCGCAGTATGCGGCGCAACTGTTTGCACGGCTCGCTGGAACTTGGAAGTGTCATTTGCATAAATACATATTCAACTTCTTGCGCGCCTCAGCAGCAGCCCGAGCCGTATATATATATCCCCATGACACAACACAATTCACATGATTAAATATTACGTCTGAAATACGAGATATGCATTATCAAAACTAATTTCATTGTCACCATGACACATATCTGAGTGAATGATAATAATAATAATATTATTAATAATAATAATAATAATAATAATAATAACTTAAAATTCACGACGTAAAATTTCTCAATATTGTTAGCAAATCCCCTGTTTGTAAGTTTTGCCAGTAATTCAATGTGTGACAAGCGAGCATTCCGAGCACAGATTCGTTTATTTGATCATTTAAGACAGAAAACGAGCAACCCCGGCCTCATGCCCCAGGGTGCAGAAGCCGACCAAGCCAAGAGCTGACCTTTTGTTGAATTACCAGCCTAACCCAACCGTGTATATATTTGTAACAATGTTACAATAATACAGCAGGCAGCGCATATACCTCTTGCGGCCTTTGTCATGTAAATATAAAATTTATCTTAGAGTAGACTGCAGGGGATCAGGCTGGCATGACCTAGAAATCAAACTTCGGTTGACTATTTGTAAGACATAAAATTATAATAGGTATCAGAAAGTGGTTTCTGATATACTGGAATAATGTTGAATTATGTCAGAATATTTATTTTCTAGGAAGAAACGACGCATATTTTAAAAATAATGGTGATGGACATATTGTAGGTCGGTTTGTATTAATGTCATTGCGCAAGGTTTGGTTTTAGAAATAATGATCGTCATTCATATTGTTTGGATTGGAATGTTGTCAACTTCTATATCAAGTTATAATATTTTGTGCGAAGGATTCTGGCGAAATATGACAAATTAACAGGAAAGCGCAAACTACAAATTTTAGTTGGGCGATCATGATCTAAATGCCAAGTTACACGAGGCAACACGACGAGCAACACCGTAGGCACCACATCAAGCGACGCGACTGGAACCTGAGTTAAGCAACTCGATCGGCACTTTGTGGCTAGTTTCCTTGCAAAAGATTATGGTGCGCATGCTTGAAGAGCGGACGGTGTTTCGTTGCCATGGCGGCTCATTATCAAAACGTTCTCTCTAGACTTCACAAAAATAGTAAGTCGTGGAATTAAAAGAAACTCCTACTAAATAATTTACAGATCGGACTATTTTTGAAAAATCTAGAGATGTGTCGTGATAATCAACATGTAAAAACTCCAATTAAATAATGGTACAGCTAGAATTATTTCGAATATATATATTCTTATATAGACATGTTTGTCATGTCGACATGGCTTCACGGGCATGCTGAACATAGGGTAAGGACAGAATTAACAGAAGCAGGGTGGTGTGATTCAAATATTAACTGGTTGCCTTGAAAATGGTGACGTCGACTCTCCTCCAAACTTGCATTCGAAATTGTGGCCTTCCTCTAAAGTCATGAACCTCCCGTCTTGATTTTAATGCCAGAACATACAAGTGATAATTATTATTTTCTAAGAATTATTAATAATCTAATTGGTATGACACGTTTGACAACAAAATGTCCTAAAAAAACTTGGATGTTAAAGTATTCGGTCGTTGTGAAAGAGAAACGTTTTCTGTTTACACACAAAATTATATTGTCTACGTATCTGATCAAAACGGGTGTCTTTCAGATCAGAATATGTTTCCATTGTTTTGGAATGAGATTTAAAAGCCTTTTTCATTCCACAATCCGATTTGTCGTGAAATTCAGTTTTTCTAACAACACTTTGTAGGCGAAACAAAGTCGCCATAGTCATCGACGATGTCATTAATGCAGATGATATTCGAACTAATCTAGTGTGGATAAAATAGTTTTACCATTGTTCGAGATGTTGATATTGCCCCAAATAATTTGATTGCGGATATCTAGATAACTTGGATTCGGCGTATTAGAGCAACAGGAACCTGCCTTGTGCCTTTTGATATTGCGTCTAAGTATGAAAAGCAATAATTTCTGAAGTTGAAATGAAAAATTAGAAAATCAAATCCATATAAATACTTAGCCATTCAATAGCAAAGCTTACCAGCGAGCGATCGTTGAATCGCACAGTCTACGAATCCGTGAAGCACAGAATGGCATCATGGAGGGCAAAGATGTCGGGAATCTTGTGCCTTCCACGTTCGTAAGTTACAATCAATGTAAGTCTTTTTATTCTGTCAGGCCAATTATTCCATAAAAACTTAAAAATTGCTTGATTGATGATAGTGATTTTACGTCCATACAGACTTAGCTTACTCTTAGCTCTGCATGGCAGGGCTGTGTGTTACCGGCGTTACACGGCCTGTGGTGGGAGGCCGTATAACGCCGGTAACACACAGGCCTGCCATATGCAGAGCTCACTCTTTGACCAAAGTCTCAAAACGGTCTTAAGCCTTTCAATTTTTTCTCCCAGCTAAGTAGAAGTCTTAGGCGTAAACGGTCGGAACCAAAGTAAATCCCTAATAATTTTTTGGATGATGATTGCCATTTCAAATCAGCCGAGGTGTCGCGTCTATTTTTCCATAAACCGAGCCACAGTGCTTCAGATTTACTAACTTGAAGGAAAGACACTTTTCCAAAATCTGAACCGTGCGAAATTTTGTGAAATTGGGAAAACGTTTCGCAACTTTGTTTACGGCTACCGCCATTGCTACCGCCTCCACTTTTCTCAGCCTTAAAATAGGCAATTTTTGTTCTCTTTAGTAGCTATTCCTCCTCAACGTGAGAATGGTCTGGCGGGTGTATAGGCGAAAGCCCGAGGCGCAAGCATAATGACACTTGATACATTCGTCGTTTCGCAAAACATCTCGCATAGTGTACCGTGTCGGCTGGCATGTCTGATGTGCTCATTGATACCGGGACTCGTCACAGAGTACTACATGTAGTATACGATACATTAATTAGACAAATTAGGACAGGACATATAGGATGAAAGTACTTCGAGCCGGTAAATTGGGATGAAATAATTTCGATTAATTGAATCGGGTTAAGAGATAATGTATTCAAATTTTCTTTGATGTAATGCCTAAGAGAAAAATACTTATATCACGACGACGTGGCGACCCTCGAGCATATTAGTCAGGAAGTTTTACTTCAACATTGTCTTTCGTCAGGCTGATTGTATTCTCTCTGTGTCGCCCGACCTGATCGATGCTTTAAATACGTTTAAATATCAGTCCATTATAAGGAACAACAGAGAGCATTGTCTCCTCAGAAGAGATTCTTATTCAGCAGTTGATCTAATTTTGGAGCGGTTATTCACTAGTTTACCGTAGACTGAAGTAGAATTGATAGAGAGGGTCGATATTGTTGGATTTGTCTATATATTGATTGGTTTATTGACATATCGCGCAGGGGACATATTTTCAGGCGACAGGGGAGCAAATTTTAGTGCTTTTTTGTCGGACAGGGCAAATATCGGTGATTGTCCTGGGGACAGGGCGAGGAGAGGGGAAGCTACTTTTAAAACGGGGACAGGGGAAGTTGAGCCATGGTGTTTCCAGAGATGGGAACACAGGGCAACACTTATACCTTTTGAGGGTTACCCAGACTACTTAGCCTATCGTGATTGAGCCCCACATCAATTTTCAGGGAATTTTTTCACGGAGCAGGGGAAATCTACATGTTTGTTCATCAAAGGGTAAGGTAGCTTCGTGTCTGCAGGGGAAATGATTTGAGGGAATTTTTCGGCAGGGGAATGGCAATTTTTTTTCAGGGCAGGGGAAATGGCAAGTTTTTTTCGCCACAGGGCAGGAGAGCTTCAGAATTCACATTGGGGAGGGGAAACAGCCAAAATAAGTGGGAGAAAAAGTAAAAAAAATCTGTTGGAGGACAAATATGAACGGCTAATGAATTACCCTCTTGACTTAAAATTAGTCTGTTCGCATTAATTGTCATGCACAATATATCTTATCATAGTAAGGATCCTTGTTAAAAGTGCGTTGTTCGTTGGCCGCACCTGTATGTAGCTGTGGAAACGCAGCTATGTGTTGACAGGGTAGCATGCGTCGCTATGCGGGTCATCAAAAGGCAACCCAGTCACGGATATGTCCGTGGCGAGGTTGACCTTTTGATGACCCGCAAAAGCCTCGACGCACGCTACCCAGCCAACAGATAGCTGCATTTCCACAGCTACACCTGTATGTAGCTCATGCATGATGACACCTGTATATAGCTCATGCATGGTGTAGCTTAAAACATTTTTCAATGTATCGACATTAATTCAAAACTCTAAAGTGAGGCGAAAAGGGGGCATACTGAATGAATTTTAACGTATATACCCACGAAGTGGATAGCATGGGCCTCTTCCTCCTCAAAATAGATCAAAATACGTAGACTGTTGTAACGGAAGTTGTTTTTCTTTAACAAAAGCAATTTCGAATGGATGATTGGAAAGACACGGGGTTTGCAAAATAACCATTTATAGATGGTATTTCCAACTTAGAGATCATAATTATAGCACTAGAAAAACCTTTATTAACATTTTCCCGACTATGAAGAATTTCAATTTGACGACTACGATGTTGTGCTTTTGTCTGACACTAAATATTGGTTGAACTTCAAATCGATTTTGTGTAGCATCGTCGCGTCTGCAAATAATTACTACTTCATGTTCCATGAAAAATTTCGACGCTGAGTAACTTTTATCTCCTACCCTTTTCAGGAAAACAATATTCTTCCATGAGTTTACATCCTAATATTTTCCTTATGATATTATGAATCCATCCGAGTTTTCAACTTGACAATAATCCACAATAGTGACTGAAATCCTTACTGATATGCAATTATAGCCCATTTTAAACGTTTGACATGTGGTTGCGAAGTTTGTGGAATGATATTAATGACAAAAAGTATTTCATATTAGGTTATCATTTTTATAGACTGATAAAGGCTTACACAGTGTGTCAAAGCACGTGCACCAGGCAGGCATTTTCTTGACTTGTTAGATATCCAATCACAACCATCTTGAAGTGCCGGGATGTCAAAATGATGACATATTTTTACATTCGGTATACATAATTTTAAAACTAAACTCATTCAAGGTTGTTTGAATTCATTCATACAGCAAGATAAAGTTGTTAGTATTTTTTTAATTATAGTAAGTGAATCTTCTCATTCGAACTAATCAAGACTTTTCAAAGCATTGTTGAATTTCGTGGCTCACAGATGATGATTACAAGTCGCGTGGTAGGCCGTGGGGATATTATAAGCTTAAAACTTGCAAGTTGTAGGTTTGGAAAATGCTTCTTAGATATTATGAACATTATAACTGCTGAAAGTTGTTCATAAACTTCGTAAATTCTGATCACAACTCCGTGAAATGTATATTTTGAGTTCAAATGACTATCACTTGAGAAGTACTCTGTATGTTAACAATGCTATAATGGCATTCCCCACACATGCCACACAAATTCACAAGACAATGACATTGATGTGCTATGTTACACATCAAGTTCAGAAGTTTGAAGCAATGTAAATAATATAGTGTGATTATATACTTTGATGTCGTTAAATGATTAAATAAGTGAAACTATAGGCCTACGTACCAAAAAATAGGTAGATCCCTTTGTAGGTGTTTATGTTTTCTTACATATCGAAATCTGACGGGGATGATGAATAAAAGAAATGCAGGTAGCCTACATCTATTCAAATGAAATGAGCTGATTGACTGAATAGGCTAGCTACAATATTCACAGTTTTTTTCTTTTTACTTTAAATATGGCCAGTCACAAGCCTGTTCCCGACAGTACAACGAACGGACTCACACTGTTCCGTTTACCGTCACTACCTCACGTTCAGATGCAGATACGACGCTCATGCGGAGAATCGTAATCATCGTACCGCTTGGGCACGTAAACAAATCTTATTACTGAAAGATTCCTTTAATTTAGGCTTATACGGGGGTTTATACTCCTATCTGATAATTGTAATTTCAGGGAAAGACCCAATTTTTAAACCACGAATTGTCGCGATTGGACGTCGACATCGCTACGCCGCGTTGCGCGTCCTGCAACTTTCATGTCCGTTCTGGGTCAACGAACTCTCACGGTCAGTGATGGTGGCACCCCCCCCCCCCCCCAACAAAACAGCGCAGTGTACATTGCATTGTAATGGGTAAAGTATGATTTTGCCGGTATAAGCAGTGAGCCAAATTTACAACATTAGGTAGGTAGGTAGTAATAAACCTTCAGTCTGATGGATTGACTCATAATAGCCTAATGTAATTATTGGGCAACGGTACGTATTTACTGTCATCTGATGATGCCGTTCAACGAAACTGTGCTGCAAATCGGCGATACCGTGGAATAGGCTTAATGTAAAATTTGGTCATGGTTGATTTTACATTTTAATCTCGTTCAGTGAAAAAATAGCCCCAAATTCTATGGTTATTATTGAAATAGGGGCTATCCGTAAAATAGAGAGATTTCTTCGTGATTGGTTGTGAAAACATTGTATCAATTTTCAGCAGGAGGCGGATTTCCTTGGTAAACTAATCGTATGACGCAAACGAAAGGATGTTAGGATAATAAAGCCAGAAAGATAATGTCTTCAAGTACAATGAGTAAGGATATTACAATAGTGAATCTCTATTGAACTATTGCTTTAACGTTGCCTTTATGACTTAACCCGTCGGAGGTGACGTCGTGATGTTCAACCTCTATCACAAAATCCTCGATGATCAGTCCATTCGTGGATGATTGTCAGGTCGTTAAGACAGACTTTTGCCATGATTAGTTTTTTTCGAAAATGGTCTATCAACACATATCAACAACAAGGAGGTCTCTGATCGGCTGACAAGTGGTTAACAAATTGCAGTGCAACTTTCGTCTCATACATAGCGCAATCGGCTTGGTGTTACTGGATTCATCTTATAGCGCGCTGAATCAGAATACCGAATAACTACATTAAAGTTTAACCGCATATATAATGCACATCTGATACATCAAAAGTGACTGTACCAAAACCAATCTGAATTAATCTGTATTTGTTTAATTAAACTCAACTTACATACCGCATTATGGCGAAGATCGGGGGACTCTAGGCAAACACAGTTATCTTAATGTTTCGGTTTAATCATAAATTTTATAGGGTATTAAAGGGACAAAGTCGGCCATTTTTCCTGGATTTTGTTTGATACGAGATACTACTTATATTGTTTGACATGTTGAAAGATACTGAATGAATGGGTGACCATGCATATATTCGACCCCGGTTTTAGACACGATAAATGAATTAATGGTCATGACCATTAATTCATTTTCGCGATGGTTTCATATTATGAAACAAGAATGGTTTACAGTTAAACACGATTGGAACTAATTTGGGAAAATTGGATGAGAGTAATAATTAGAAAAATGTAACGAAATCGAAATTTTTACAGCTCAAATTTTACAAAATGATAGAATAGTGTAAAATTTGAAATATTGTTCTCATCGAACAAAACAACGAAAACACAACGATTATTGCATACCTCTTTCATCGGATTCATTTTCATGAAAAAAGTTCATTTTTGTGTAAATGTACTAAAGAAATGAGACAAAATGCTTAAAATTTCTCTACTTAAGGACTTTTGAGTCAGGGCACTTTTGAAATGCCCCTGACCTTTTCGTGAATTTAAGGCTTCATAAACATTGAATTGAGTCAGGGCACATTTTAAATGACCCTGACTGACTTAACTGTAAATCAATCGAAAATCTTCATTTTTGGTGGGGGGAAAGTGGCAAACTGAGATTATTACTAGTGTTTCAGTAATGAAGAAACTACAGACAAACTCTCATATTTTCATTCAAATATGAATATTGTTCAAATCTTTTGAACAATATTTCATTAGATACTATCATGCACTGATTCTTACTCATTAAATTTCAACAGCATCGTAAATTTTGAATAAAATTTTAAAGATGGTAAGCAAATATGGTGTAATATTAGACAAATTTCTAAAATTCTTGAGAAATGTTGCCAATCCAATTATCCCAATTTAGTTCCAATCGTGTTGTTAGTGGATTCTGCGAAGTAGACGGAAATTCTTATGTTCAACATTCATAATTTCCAAAACAGTGCCGGGGTACTTTTTTAAATTATTATTTTAATTTCATCAATATTATGCAGTGTCTTCTTTTTGCAGTTTGACAGTTGTGAAATGATTCCCACATTGTCCCGGTCGACTGCATGGCTCATCGGACAGATTTGCCTCATATCGTACACATCATTCACTCCACACCAGACGTCAAATCATACATACAGAGTATCCCACAGCACACCACAGACAGCGGGCGAAATTCACGATAATCCAATGGCCCGAGACCAGCTATTTTCATGCCGGACCTAAACTCTTGAAAGATGTCCTGCTGTTCTTCCAGACGCCGGCCAGTAACTTTCACTCCCGGCTTTCACTACATGGAAAGAAGTTTACCCAAATGTTTTGCTAGGCTAAATACATGACAGCATTATTCAAAGAAACGAAATTTATTCTTTCAAGAGATTTGCAAAAACGTGAGATCTGCAATTAAAAACTGAACGGACTGATCGGTACTGCATCTTGGCGAAAGATCTTACCTCATGATTTCTCGCGAGAGTAGGGGCGCTATCAATATGCTCCCCATTTTTAGGCATGTTTGCAGTGCGAGATGTCGTTGTGGTCATCACAGCGTATCGACCGTGTCGAGGTAAACTGGATTTCGAGGAAACCGCGCCACAACATTGCACTTTTATATGATATCGGATATTTATAGCTATTAGACAACACGGTATCGAAATTAGAATTGTTCGGTCAGATATGCGAGGTGGTAAAATCTCCAATATATGACATTTACGCACAGTTTAGACAAGTCTAGTAGAGTCGGACCACGGAAATCGGGCTTGGCTAGACCGCGGCCGGGGCCAGATCTGCAAGGTACAAGTGAAATCCCCGATTTACATCGAATATTTGCCGGCGATTTGACAATTATAGGATCGTCAAGTATCGAAGTTAGGGTCGGATTGAGGAAGCTTGTCAAGATCTGTAGGGTGGTAAAATCTCCGATTTACATTGAATAATTACCCACGATTTAAAAGTCGATAGAGTTGACTATTATCGATATTGGAGTCACTAGGTGTGGGTCCATAGCTGTGATGTTTTCCGACAGGATTTCTGTCATTTACGGCCTTTACGTTTTTAATCTTGCCACCGCAGACGCGCAAGAGACACAAGGCAAGTCATTGTATAGTATCGATATTAGAGTCCCAGCCGATAGTAAATATCTTTGATTTCACAGATATCGCGTGTCGAGACGCGAGGCAAGTCATTCTAGAATTGTCTAGTATCGATTATTAGAGTCCCAACATCGCCGATAGGTATCGGCCTGGCATAAAATATCGGCAATTTCGCAAACCCGGCGTGCCGCAACTGAAAACAAGTCATTCTTGTATCGTCTAGTATCGATATTAGACCCGTATGACAGAAATATTTTGGACGTCAAACTTCGATACCAGAAAGTAAATGTCCGATATTTAAACATTGTGCAAAATCGCGCCTTCATTGTGATTTGACCTTGATGGCCATTTGCCTTGGTCACCTGTAAAGATTACATTTTTGTGATTCGTCTTTTCACGTGGGTTTCGACACTTCAGTATTTTTCTCTTTATCAGTTACCCTTAGCTAGTTTCTTGTATTCCCTTCCTTGTATTCGATGATAGTCATCTTCCCTCAAAGATGAGGAGCCAGGATCGATTTTTGAAAGAGTCAACTGTTGTAATGACTCCATTTGTGTGTGATCCGGTGTTTGTGCTGCCAAACCTTATAGCTATCCCTGATCAGAGTTCTAGCTGGACGCTTAGCTTTTTCGTACTGGCACCCATTTCAAGACCACGCTTGTGCTCGTTTTCTCAATGTTAGAAATACTTGTTGTTAAAGGCTGTTTTAAGAAATAAAAATGTTTTATGTGTTTGTGCTAAACCTTTCCCTGATTTCATTTCATATGTTTTTGTTTTGTTTTGTGTTTTTTTGGTTTTTTTTTGCACTGAGATCAGTTGCCCGAACTTTTGGTTTTGATAGCCATATTCATTTACTTTCCTGTAAATGAATTAAAAGGCACAAAATCAGCTTAATGTTAGGATGATGAAGTGGTCTCTGTTTATTTTTTCGATCAAATTTTCTAGGCCCCTATACTGAGCGCGGGTAAAAAATCTGCACAATATTTGGATTTGACCTGAGGATCGGACCGGTTGATTTTCTTTAAGGCCAGTGATTTTTTAAAGTTGCTGGTCCGCTTGACCAGTAGAGGTTGTGTGAGTTTTGCATACTGACCACATATATCACTATTTATAATCATCATATATTTTATTGTTTTATTTTCAAAAGCCCCAATATGGAAATAGATATTTTTTGGTCGAGAATAGTATCCTCTGGATTCCGCAGCTGAACAAGCTGTTAATGCCTCAATGAAAGCGAGACATTACACACTTAATGTAGTATTCGTTTTCAATAAGAAATTCACCTGTCATTTTAATAATGATATCTGCCGGAATAAATAAAGTATAAATGTAACGAAACATACATGTACTAGTAAACGCGCGCTGTCTTTCATACCACTCTATGCATACAGAAGTTACAAGCAATGTGTTATACAGGTTGTGGCTGGCGTGCTGTTGCTAGGGGTTCAGTCTGTCAGCACATCGGGAAGCATCTTGTATCACAAATATATAGTCAGATTACGTAGATTAATTAAATGTGATTTGGGTCACCCGTAGCTTAGGATCACGATGCGCAACTCCTCACAAGTGGGACAGCCGCATTGCTGTTTTTATACAATTACACCAAATATGCCCTGCTTGATGTAATGTCAAATGTTCTGGAAATCCCACACTTAAAAGAAATAACTTAACCAGTATATCCAGCAAGAGCTGACAGAATTTCTGTTATAAGATTGACACAGGTTTGTTTACTTTTATTCAAGACTGAACACATGGCGCACCAAAAAATGGATATTTCTTCCTCTTTGTCTTGCATATTTTGATGTTTTGACCGATCGAAAACTGATGAGGATGAATATAATAACAATAAGGGAATGCAAATACATGGTTTCAAAAGGAAGAATGCATTAAATGATCATTAAATTTGTTCTTGAAAATAATATACGAGAAAACTACATTAAAAAAGAGGAAAATTCATATCAAAAAGTCTGATCACGTAGAATATTTGAATGAGACGTGGTTACCTATAGCTAAGGATTATGGTGCGCAACTCCCCACAAATGAACCATGTAGCAATTTTTAAACAACCATACACAATGCCCTGCTTGATGTAATGTAATATCGCTCTAGAAATGATCATATTCCAACCTAAATATGCAATAACTGACGAGGTATCCAGCAATCGGTGATATAATTTGTCATCAGAATGACACAGGTCTGTAGTCTACACACTAAGTGAGACCACGCGCGCAAACACCTGAAATGTACATACTGTGTCACACGTTGTCTACACACAAAGTGACGACTTCATGAAATTAGCTAAAATTAATTTACATAACAATAGTTCCCAGAGCGCACAAAGTTGCAATGAAAGGAAAAGGAGGAAGGGTGGCGCTACAATCATATAATGAGTGTGTCAACCTGTGTTTCTCCTCAGCGGGCCTCAAGATGGCGCTCATGGTGTGTGTCCCATCAGGAACACACATGGTCAGTTTTATCGTGCAAAGTGACGACAGCCCCAAACTCACAGAAAATCATTTTGGAGACTTCGGGAACCGTTTGCCATAAAAAACGTTGTGAGGGTCGTCACTTTGTCACCCCTGTCGTCACTTTGTGTGTGCATCTTCAAGTTGACGTCGTCACTTTGTATTCACGGCAAACGCACACACACACACTAACACACACACACACACACACACGGACAGACAGACAGACATCGCTATGACATTAGCCCACGTGTTTACACACGTGAGCTAAAAATGGAGTATGCATTTCATACATATACGTCTTCTCAAGGCAATACGTACGCCAAATTTTGAGCTTTTTCAGATGCTTTTTGTACATTTTAAACAAGTATGCATATAAAACGTAATCCACAATATGGTGATATTTATTGCATATGTTTTGATAGGAAGGTTTTAACACTCTTGGTTTTTTCCTCTGACAAACTTTACATACAAAGTTGCAATGTTTATTTGCCCATTTTACAGTAAATTATTGTACTTTACTCTAGAAATGTTTCGTGTATTTTTAGAATAAAATAATTTTACTGGATATCAATGGTCTGTAATGTTATTTCAAGGCTTGAACACCCTGTGAACGCCCAAAATTAAAGGTGTTCAACAAGCGCGCATCATGTGTTCTAGCCTTTAACACACTTATCGTTGAACGGCGTCCATGCGTTCAAAAAGTGTTACAGCCCTTTGAACGCGTAAAAGCGTTCAATTTTTTGAACACATTTCCTGTGCAACGTGTGTTCAGATATGGAACACCATGGTGTTCAATATAATGTCTGATGAACACGTAGCGTTCAAAATCTGCACACGTGTGTTCAAAAATGAACGTTCGTTGAACACGTAGTGTTAAATTTCAGAACGTCTAGAGGCGTTCAAAAAGTGTTACAAAAAGGCGTTTATTTGGTGTTCTATCCTTTAACACTTAACTTTACAGTGTATAAACAGATGGATCTTTTAATTCAAGAATTTGAATAATTTTTTGAAGGGAATAAAACTTATAAATTCTTAAGTCGTCATTTTTTGAAGCAGGTCGGAATTTCATTGGTAACATTTATTCTCGTGACTGCATTTGTAAATTGTAGCTAGTGTTCCTAAGATTCCAAATATGGGGATAAACTCTGTGCTATAGTTATATGCTATTTTGCGGAAGGATTGTAAACGATCAGCGTTAAAACAAATTACGATATGCATCTATCAGATGTGATCTTTGCTTCACGGAAAAATTACTAACTTTTAATGCCGACAAATCATCGCTATTAAATAAGCATCCTGAATTAATTTCAAAATGCAGACGCAAGATCAAAGTTTACCTGTCGAACTTCCAACCTACCAATTTTCACAAAACGGAAAGACTAATGGGTGTACAGTTATTTTCAACTACAATGTCCGAATATTAGAATTCAGTACCCATCTTAGCTCAATCTGTTGGTCAGTCGTGCTTGAAAATTTGATTAATAGACAGCGTGTGTACTTGACGAGCACTGTTGTTCCCGGAAAAGACTCACGCACGTTATCCATCCGTCTGTCCATCCATCCATCTAAAGAAAATGGCCTGACTTATGATGGATGCAAAATGAAAGGATATGTATATTTCACTGTCCCTTGAAGACAAGATAGGATTCCAGGTTGACGACCCAGTAATGGGTCAGTACTGTCCACCATTTCGTCGGTGCCGTTCATGATTACAACCACCTGAGGCAAAGAGGTAACTGGCAAAACCAAACGCTGTTGCCAGTCTGTTAAAGTGGGAAAACAGATTATCAGTAAACACTGTCTAACTCACTGTCGGATAGGTGAATTTGTTGTGGTTTTACCGTCACAGCAATGGTGGTTTTCTATGATCTTGGCATTGTTTCTTTCGCCTACAGGAATAAAAATAAGAAAAAGATGAAGCAAACCTCTGATGTATCAAATTATTATGTACATACCGAAGACGTAGAAAGGTCATTTCTTTGTGACATGCAGTCACTTCGACCACCTTGTAGCGTTTATTCGGTGACATTAATTCAACATACTCTTATACGCGGGTACGTACAAATAAAACATATGCGTGTGCAAGAAGGACAGATGATTTTGTAATTATTTTCTTATTCACCAAGACAGTCCCCTTTGATGTTAAAGTCGCTTTAATATTGAGGCAAAAATGCTACTGTGGTGAAATTTGTTGCTGCAATTTAGTGAACAATTATATATAATCCCCCCCCCCCCCCCGTATTCCGAACCAGTGTGGCTGCGTCGCAAACAAGTGATTCCCCGTGTAGCGGCCGTATCCCTTCGAGCCGTAGGCGAGGGGGGATACGGCCGCTACACGGGGAATCACTCGTCCGGGACGCAGACATGCGAGTGAGGAATACGGGGGATTATATATTTATCACATGCATAGACCCAGTTTTCCGTGAATAAACCTTTCAGGAATGATAATTACTGGGAAAGAACGAGAGGGAGTATTTTACAAGAATTCATACACTTGTGTTCTGCGTTCCTGGCTGGGTTGATTTGACTGCGCTCAGCTGTACATGTCGAGGTAAACTTCGAGCACGCCGAAGCTGCTCCTATGGATAATTAGCGTCTCTCGTAGGGCTTTTTCTGTGCGAATCAAGCGGAAATAGGAAAGACTATGGATTTTAATGCAGGGTATTTATTTGGTACTTGCTATAACATCAATTTGAGTGAAAATTCATTCATAAAATATTGGACGTGCAAGCGGGACGTCGCGGCACTCTGCCGCGGCTACGAGTACGGTTTTTTTTTTGGTCAATATTCGAACAACATTCTACGAATTGTGCTTTACAAAGTTTGTATGAAATTTTTAACATTATCAATTATTATGTTTTACGAAATTATCATTGTGTGTTTAAACTTTAACGAATAAAATGAGCTTCTTTAAATATAATGAATGAAGAACAGTGTTCGGCTGTGACTCAATCGGTAAGACTACATGCAACGAGTCTTTCTTAGCTCAGGCGCGGCCCGAGACGACGGAAGTTCAACAACAACAAGGTACAATGCAGGAAACGTACGTGATGCACAATATGCATGGACAAAACAATAGCTTGCACCTTTAAATGCACTGATAACCTTGTGAACTCGTCGCCCTTGAAAATGAAATAGCGTTTCTTCTGATGAGTCTCAAGTCCGGAGTATCGTCATTGCTGTCAGGAATGATGAACGCTCTTCGCTTCCTCGGCTCGACCCGGGGGCTCGACTCGTTGACTGCCGCGGCAGCATTGATCGTGATGTTGAACTTGAAACCCGTCAATGTTGCTTCAGAAAACATTCTTACTGCTGCAGGGATGATTGGTACGTGTCTTGGGTTATCGGCTATGCTTATTATGTTGTTTGATGGACATCGACAGGGGCTCTTTTGACGAGGGAGACAACACAAAATGTCGGTATCATAGCGTATTAAAATGTCAGTGGTGTAGAAATCAAACGTTTCAATCGCAAATCAACGACGAAGAAACACAAATTCATAAATATTCTAGTATCGACGGTATTTTGTATTTTACACATATATTTTTATACTCCATATTTCCTTATGCTTCATTACCCTCCCACTTTTGCATTTCAGGGATTTGAAAATAAGTTCTGAACAGCTGATTTTTTGTTTACGTTTTAAAAGTAGTCCGGGTCCCATATCCACCACATGTGGAATATGGATTCATCGTAGTCATATACCTATAGTGTGACGTCATACTATAGGGATAACTGGGTCTATGTATGTGATAATTATATATAATCCCATGGTATTTTTCTCTGTTTGACGTCATCGTATACGAGTGTTTTTCGCGGAGCCGTACAACTTCGAGCCGAAGGCGAGAAGTTGTGCGGCTCCGCGAAAAACACGAGTAGGCCTATACGATGACGTCAAACAGAGAAAAATACCATGGAACCATGAACAGTCTTCTTATTTCTTTTTTGACGTAGATGGATCAAAATTATCGTAACAAACTGCATGAATTTCGTCGCGATTTGTGTTTTACTCACGCGGATTACTTTCATTTAAAGAGTAAAGCGGTCCGTAACCCATGAGATCCTTTCATTCATAAATCCCATCAAGCTGAAATTGGATACATCGAATGGTATCTCCACCAACCAAACGTACAGATTCGGTCACGTGAACGTGTCAATCATTGTCTCGCGCTGTACCGATGCCAAGGCAAGTCGGCTATAGCTTTCATCGTGCTAGCGACGGATAGCAAAGTTTTCAGAGTTATTTAGAATATTTACAAATGGATTTATGAAGTTAATGCAAACGACACGATCGAAACAGTAATTCTCGTTCTCTGAGAGATTCCGTGGCTTTTCAAATATCACACAAGTTTACGACCGTGGCGAGCGCGAAAAGTTCCGTTCGATGACACACAGAGTGTACCTCATTGCATGTTTATGCCCACAACGCTGCCGTCACCGGTCTATGCCATGCCGGTGTCAACTCGTTAATCCCGATCTCGGTCGTCAATGTTTTCGGACTTTGATGTTTGCAGTGACATATATCTCACCCGTAGATACATCCTAATTTTACTTGACGGAAACTGTTTTGAGTGTTGTCTGAGTCAACTTTCGAAGTACATCGGATTCCACAGCGCTGCACTGTACATGTACAGCTCAACAGCTGATGTCTTCGCTACAGCCTTACGCCGCGCTACAGGTTTGATTCCGAGCGAGAATTTACGGAATTTTTTGTATGATGAAGGAAATTTATCGTTGTTAGTCGAATGACTTTATGCTTGTGCCTCCTATGTCGCTTTCCCGAAGATTATACTGTACTCATTTATTCAGTTGAACTTCCGTTGAGGTGTAGATTTCAGGTTTATCGACAACCTGGATCGTCAGGTACGACGTCCACATTGAGCCCTACGACGCGACTCGACTGGCGCTGCGACGTTACTAAGCAAAGCCATTAACATAAAACGATATCCCCATTCGATTCTCGGGAACAGCTATAGTTTTAGCGACTCGACATTTCGCTGGACATGCCTTCTATACTTCTATGTATGGATTTATCGGGTCACCTTTTTGTAAAAATGTCATGGGAGCACGGCATCGATCACGACAAATGGGTCTATGTTCATGTCGCGACCCGCATGTATGAACGGTACCATGCAAGAAAAAAGTTCCGGTTGATGACGTACAACAGGGGTAATTCGGATTTCTTATCCGTTCTGTTCTTCGTCACACAGGTGGGAATTCGGGCCAGTTCATGTGATAAATCGCAATATTACAGCTTCAGCATTTTGCGACTAAGGTTCTATAAAAAGAAGAAGCTTAGATAACCACAAATTCAAAAATTCATCGTGCAAGGCGACAATAAAAATCTCTTCAGTTAATGAAATTTTATCACTAGTTCGGCCGCATGCAAAAACGTTCAAACAAATGACAATAGTATAAGCCGGTTTTATGCAAGCCTCAGTGCAATCAAATTCCACGAGATAAATCGATCGTCTCACAGTGCAAATTTATACTCAAAAAGACTTACACAAACTAATGAATTGATACTTTGAAACGCCCCTTCAATTAAGAATGAGTGTTTCCTTACTAAATTCACTAGGTACGAAGTATAGTCCTTCTGGAGGACGGCATCCGCAATGCCACATAAGTATTTACAGAAATTTTATTGTGATATGTATGGTAATATGTTCCCGTTGAAATGCAAATACGGTGTTCAGAGTCGTACATCACTCTAATCGTACGAAAGAAACGTATTAATGGTAAACTCTTCATATACTTACGTTATGCAAACGGCATAGAAACCAAATGAAGGACGCCAATCACAAAAGTATAAATTATAACTGTTTCACGATTGCCTGTGATGAGGAGAGACAGACAATTTGTAAGGCGTATTGGTTTTCTTCTTTCACTCTTACGTGGAGCGAAAAACTCATGAAGTCATGAAGTTACAATACTTTTCCATGTTTACTCAATTGTTTGGACTAATTTTGATGCCCTTGGAGTAATTGAACTTTTCAAAGTCTAACTTGTTAACTTAGAGGGATAGCTGGCCATTTTGGATATCATATACAAGCCAAAGTTGTGCAATATGCGTCTCTGATATCAAACTTTCTATGTTTACCTGGTGTTAATTCTGACAGAAAACTGTTTAAAGTTTCCACACGGAAAAATTCGGCAAATAGTTTTAAAAGTGTTACCTGTTGATAACAGTACAGGCACAAAGATTGATCGACTAAGACTGACTGAAATAATAATTAAAATCGTAAAAACCTTAATGGCACCAAGTCATGTCATATCATGAAGGTCTGTTCTGATGTAAGTAGTTTAATGTGGTTTCAGCTTTTTAATCAAAGGGATTACTGAGCTCTTTCCATTAAAAAAAAGAAACACACATGTCACAAATTCCGTCTTTCTCTATCGAGTTTATGGTATAATCCGAAATCTAATCACTGTTATTCAATTAAGTTCTTCTTACCGGCAGAACAATACACTTTAACATTTTGTACGATGGTTGCATTTAAGGTGTCTTGATTAGTGCGGCAGGAAATGTCAGCAAAATTATCACCGCCACTGCAAGTATGCCATATCCTACTAAAACTTCTGAAAGTTGTATCATTATTTTCGACAGGAGATGCTCCTTGAACGTCAGTAAATCGATCGTTATTCACGAACCATTGGAGAGTAGCTAGAGGTCTTGCTCTTAGGACTTCGCATGTTAGGTTATAACCTTCATTGTCATTCCCGGTTACGAGGAGTTTTAGCTGTTTTGCAGGTACTGTAGGGAAACACAGATGAGCGCTTCAGTAAGATCATTTAGGCTGAAAACTCCTGACGCCGAAAACGACACTCCCCCTCTTCAGATTGTAATTTCCTTCTTAGGTTCAAGCGACGCTCTGCAGATTTGACTTACGCTCTGTAGCTTTGACCTACAAGCCTATAAGGCTATACTCTGCAGATTAGAACTAAGCTCTTTAGATCTGAGCGAAGCTCTGCAAATTTGATTACGCTCTACAGATTAGAGAGCACAAGAAACCAAAAAACACCACACGAATCATAGACAGCGTAGGTCAAATCAGCTGGGCGTAGGACAAATATTCAAACTGAGCCTCTAACTTAACTTGGAGAGCGAAGCTCAGATCTGCGGAGCGGAGATCTAATCTGCAGAGCTCTGAGATCTGGCTGCAAAGGTCTGGCTCTAATCAAGAGAGCAATCTGTAATTCTGTAGAGCGTAAGTGAAATCTGCAAAGCGTAGTTCTAACTTTGTGAGCGTAGCTCAAATCTATGGAGTATACGTCAAATGTGCAGAGGGTAGGTCAAATCAGCAGAGCGTAGCTGAGATATGAAGAAGTAAATTACAATACGCAGAGCTTAGGTGACATTTGCAGAAAATAATTCAAATTTGAATAACGAAATCACAACTTGAAGAGAAAAGTGTTATTTTCGGCCACGGTAGCAATCACAACAAGGTGAAAGATTTACAGTGACTTACGCAAAGGTAAAAGTATTGTCATTTTCGTGAGATAAATGATAATAAAAAAACAATGACAAATATTACAAACGGAAACAAGAAATACAAAACACATAAATATACACAAATAAAAACAAAAGGAAATTAAGAAATATGCTATTTAAATGATGAATGTGTTTCTATATAATAGTGAGAAAACATGAGTGAGAACTGTCATAAATATCAAAGTCGTGTTCAAATAAAACCTTATCAAGAAATTTCATCGTTTGCTGTAAAAATGCAGAGGGGTTTAATTTGCACGAATCCGTGCTGGTGCTCACTGATTTGTTGTGAATGTGATAATAAAAACAAGGAAAACGACTTTTTTCAAAAACATTATTAACTATAGAAAATAATAAAATCAGGCAATAATTGGTAATGTCGGTATGGACTACTACTGTTGACAAGGTGATTGATATTCAATAAGAATTTAACCCTCAAGAGGCCCTCGCTTTGATGGTATACCTGTAAACATTATTCGTAGATCATTCAGAATAGCTAGTATTATCTCTTAGGGACCGGTCAGTTTCTTCGGCCTGGGGGGGGGGGGGGTAGGGGACGATGGATTATTTTTAGCGAACGTTAAAAAGTGACTGACCCACCATTCCAACTTTCGATTATAGGGTGAAGCCCCCCCCCCCGCGACAAAGGCAAAACAAAAGATAAAATGTAACTTATATATATATATATATATTATATATATATATATATATATATATATATATATATATATGCTTTACAAACAAAAATTGACAAACTGATAATAACAGTGTCTCTGGAGCTTGACATTTGTGAATTTATATATATATATATATATATATATATATATATATATATATATATATATATATATTCACAAATGTCAAGCTCCAGAGACACTGTTATTATCAGTTTGTCAATTTTGTTTGTAAAGCATTTAAACTAAGGGAACAATGTGTTTGACCAATTTTCTGTACTTCTCCTCTGTTTATAAAGTTGTTTTATTGTATTTGATTTGCATTTGTATTTGATTTGATCTGATATACAAAGATTACATCTGCACATTATCAATGCTGACAAATCTACACTGTTAAACAAACGCTCTGAGTTGGTTTCAAAATGTCGCCACCAAAATTACCATATTATTTATCGAATTTTAACACTACCTACAAATAGAATGGTTCGTCCCAATCATATATGTAAGAGTGTCGAGCTAGAAATCCTTTCACTCTATCTGAGGATTGCAAGATGCATGAAATTTAAGTAATAGATTTCATTACTTTGTACTTGAACTAATCTGTTTATTATTATATATATATAATATATATATATATATATATATATATATATATATATAAATTACAGTCTCCACAGATAATTATCAAATGATATACTTGCAGTTAGACATAAAAGTCAACAGAACTACCCGGCAGTGTACTGCCAATGAGTAGCCGCCTGTATTTAATTGGAATTGCTATCACTTAATGCAATATTGAAATTAGCAGATGTTGAATTCAAGTCGTATGGCAGATAATTATGTCTAAAATGTCAAGTTGCAATGTACGATGGTTGTAATCTTTAAACTCTCTCTCTCTCTCTCTCTCTCTCTCTCTCTCTCTCTCTCTCTCTCTCTCTCTCTCTCTCTCTCTCTCTCTCTCTCTTACTTGACATGGGTAAAACGTAAACTTAAGCGGCAATTAAACTACTAAAACTTAAAATTGACTTACTCACCAACTATTAAGATTTTTGCTTCCATATATTGCGGTGTTGCTGCAAATTGTGAACACTGCCATATACTCTTTGAGTCATCGAAGCTCAGATTTCTTATTTGTAGGCTGTATTCCCCAATACTGCGATCGCCAATGATGGAAAAGCGACTCTGGTACGTTTGATTACCACGAGAAATCACTAGTGGTATGTTGTTAGGCGTGACCTGCAGCCAAATAGGGGTACTGGTTTCGGATACAGCTTTAGATGACATCTTAGAGTGACGTTTCCTCCTTCGATGACTCGCGAATCCATCGGACTATTGATCCATGTAGGAATATCTGACGGCAGAACACGGAAACTTTGACAAGACATACATATTGTACATAATTGAAGACGCTGACTGTCTGATATTGTCTACCAAATATCATGCACTTGAAATTTTGTCTCTGTTTCAAAGCCTTCGGAGATTAAAGCTTTACTAGTCTAAGAAATGAAAGCAACTCAGCCCATATTCGATGCTTATTTATCAAGTGAAAGAAGCCTGCATTTTGAAGGGAGGACGCGCAAAGGAAATCAGGGTGGTCGAGTTTTGCAAAATTGGAGGGCGTTGTTAATCAGATCGATAGTTTGAGGAGCCATGTTCTACAGAAGATTTTGGGGAACCATATAAGAAACGATTACATGGAATGAAACGTTTACACCATCACAGACCCTAGAAATTAGCATTACACTACATCACATTCGTCCATATATTATGTCTGTAAAATCAAGCACGATTCTACCAATAACAGCGCTGGAAATAATGAAAGAGTCTCAGTAAATTACTTGTCAAATTCGAACAGACAACGTACGGTAGTAATTTTCGGTTAGTACACGAAGTTTGGTGGATATTGCGTCGCATTTGAGTGATGTGTCCGTATTTTGACCAGCTGCACAGCGGAGTGATGAATCCGTATTTTGACGAGTTGCGCAGCCGTTGAACACGTTAAATGTGGACACATAACTTGAATACGACCCGATATCCACGGAGCTTAGTGTTATAACCCCTTTTCTTGCACACACATACTTTGTAATGGCGTATTCGAGAGACATTTCGAAATTAGCCGCGAAATCGATGGCATTTTACCTTGCTTGCTCCTCGATGTAAGAAAAGAAAGTCAACTTGATTGCTTCAAAATGATGGCAACTGTGTCGCTTATTGATATAATTATATAGTGGAGCCGTTCTACTTTATGGGAGGGGTTCTGGTAAACTTTCAGAGCGAACAATGTAACTATTAGGATGTCAACACAGGTTTTCACGATTGGAAGAACGTTTACATAAGTTGAGTACAACTGTCGAGAGTGAAACATAGGTCGTTGGGTGAAAATTGGTGTTTTCCGAGCCTCTGCCCTTCATGAAAGTTATGAGGCCTGTTAAAACAAAGGGTCAAACTCGAACCATAAACATTACAGGACTCATGCTTTTCCAGCATTCAAGACAGTGCAGTACTGTAGTCTCCTTGCAAAGTGACAGCATGCAGTATTGATATATTAGCCGTGCCAGTCGGCGTACCTCCAAGACTATACAGGGCCCTAGGCGTTCCATTTGTCAAAGTTATTATCGCAGAAAGGAATTCGTGGGCGGATTAGGGAAAACTTGCTAACAAGTAAGGTGAAATTCACTGTACATTCTGTTGCAGTATGAATAATATTATGTTAATTGCCTGAATTCATGGGTTTATGTGCCCGAGAGCAGGTGACAATTTGCCAGACGCCAAGAGGTCAAATTGTCTCCTGCTTCGAGGACACATAAACCCATGTATTCAGGCAATAATATTTTTGTTACATGCCTCTTCACAGTTAATACTGTATGACATTAGTTACATGCAGGGCATTTTCAAACAATTTTACTATTATCGACCAGCATCAAATAGATTTTAACGAAAGTCAAAATAGCAACGCGCGTATGGATATTAAATCTAGCGTTAAGCGTCTACTTTGATGTCGAAAATGTCGAAGGGCTTCACTGGACCGGGTAACCATGAAAAGCGGTCAGTACATCGTTCACCGGCCCACTAACTCCCCGGATGTTCCTATTCAAATCAATGCACTGATTTGCACTCACATCGAGGCATGTAATAATTCAAAGGCTTTTACACCGTCCATTCTTATATAGTCTTTACTCGTTTGCCTAAATTGAAGATAAACTTAAGTTTGACCGTCTTAGAATATGACCGCTCTTGGGCGCTGTACGAATCAGGAACATGTGACATGTGCACCTTCTCTGTCAAATACGTTCAGTGGTGTAGTCGAATTTGTGTGGCTGATTAATGGCTATTCTCTGTGTAAATACATCAAAGTCGCCAACGAAAATTTTTACGGCGGTACTGTCGTGATGCACTGTCGACCGTGACCGTACTCATGAGTAGCGTTGATGACATGAAAACTCGTACGGTCGTGACACGATAAAGGTGGTGGTCACAATACACGAACAATTTCAATTTGTTTGTATTTGGTATACAATTAATTCTCAACTGGAATGGCCAAAACCTTACAGCAAATGATGTTGTCGTCTGGATAAGTAAGGAGGTCACGCTGTGTGACGTAGCATTCAAATGTGGAGGTTACTTTGAATTGACCGTTTAAGGGGAAACATCTTGACTCGACTAAAATGCCGTCAAAGAATGACATACAAGGCCATTTACATGTAAAATGATTATATGAGGGAAATTGAAAGGATATTTGAGGACAATTAGCTAGTATTATCGAGCAAAGACTATACCAAAAAGGCAGATTTGTTCTTTATATCAGTCCCCTCTGAGCAATAGAAGAAGGGCAGTACAGGAATTATAACAGTTATGGTGAATTGTAAGTTAAGAGGATGCTTTTGGTGGAACTTCTCTTGTATTTCGCCGAATGTCTACGTTTTTTTGTTAAACGTTACGTAAAGAGCTGTATTTAAATTTGCAAAACAAGCACGGATATATTCAGCCATCATGCATGTTCTATTTTGACTTCAACAGAAACAATGGCTTGATAGGCCTATTTATATACTTGTACTCAGTCTTTCTACGGGTCGCTCAAAATATAGTTTATACCTTTCGTTACGTATGGTCTTTTTATATCTCACAATGAACAGTAGTACGGTGGCTAGATGAATGGATAGGTGGATGCATGGAAAGGTGAACGATGTACGTTTTGATATTTATGTGCCTTCAAAGACCAACTGCCAAGACTTGTAAAATGTTATGTATAAAATCGATTGAGACATGCTAACATACTTGTAACTTTGAATCATCCATTCGGCCAATGTTTTGGGAAAAAAGAAGATGACAGCGTGAATATATAATGTCTTTCGTAACAACCGTGCCATCTGCGTTGTAGTGTTTAGACTTTTGTCTCAGGACCTTGCCCTGTGAAATATAACAAATAAATTACGTCATAAAGCTATCTTCACACACGTTAAAATCGGGTACGCATTCAAAATTGACGAATTTAATATTTCCCCTTTGTTATTCGAGCCACATAACGCAAGCAATACTATACTTGTAACACTTTTGCAAGGGATACACCATAAACGGTCTAACAGGTAACAAGTATGGCGTTAATACAGCGAAGCGTCGGTCTTGCAAATGTTCTCAAAACAAAATGGCCGCGATGAGAATACGTTTACACATGTCTGCAGTGTCTGTGCCCCACAAGCAAGTAAATAGAAAAGAGCGATCCAACTTAAAACCATACTTTCCCAGCAAGCCACTTATTTCAAGCGTTGCTCCTCGTCAATAGTCTGTCCTCAAGTAGACTGGTTTCTGACGAAAAATAAGCAATATTTCAAGGAAAATCCCGTCATATTACAGGAACTACGATGTCGAAATTGTTCTAGGAAACAACGTATGACGCAGCGTACTAATAGTTCGTTTACCTTTTCCATGATGCAGTGCGCTAGGGCATACGCAAGGATATATCAGTCGTAGAACACTACGGTAGATTTAGGTCGCGAATGGATGCAAAACACACGAAGCATTCTCTTGGCGTAGCGAATTTGTGTCATCCTTGCATAATAAATCGTTGTACAACACAGAGACTGTATATTTGGTTGCTTTGAAGTGTATACGGTGTTTGATACAGCAATCCATTGTGGTATAACCGAGAAAGATCTATGCGCGATATACTCTATCAATACTCGATACTCAATATCAGTACTCGATCAATACTTCAAAACCGAACTGCTCCGTTAGTAGCAGTGTTCGAAATTCGTGGAAAATATCAACCAGTCACCAGGACTGGTAACTTCAAAAAATTGCCTGTCCTGCCAAAAACTTACCAGTCCTGATACTGGGATTACTTTTATGTGCCTAAGTATTTTTGTTATGCGCTGTTGAGTAGGATGAATTTACGGGAAAGAAAACTGTCTTGCCATAAAATTCGAATGGGAGCCCGGAGAAAAAATAGCACACATAGCTTTAAAGAAGACTCCCCACGCTAAAGTCAACCTGTCCGCCGGACTGGTACCAGTCCGGCAGAAAAACAAACCAGTCTCGGACTGCCGGACAGGTGTTATTTCGAACACTGCTAGTCGGCTAGACAGCCGGATCCTAGTTTAGTAAACCGAATGGCTCCAATTCAACGAATTGAGTGAATGTGCTTATTTAAATTTGCAAATATACGTGTGAACTCCAAAACTCCAAAACATCCATGAAATGCTGAATGCATGTGGTGTGCTTATCGCATTTCGGACGACTTTTTTCAAGTATATATAACCTAGTACTCTTTGAAGGGAAAAACTAAAACGAAGGGGGAAGGGGGTAGGGTGAATACGAAGGGTTACGATATTTCTCTGTAAGTAGATAAAATTTTGATAAAAATACGCAAAAATGAAATATTAGCCTCACGCTTAAGGGACTTATGTCAGTAGAAGAAGGACGGGGGCGGGGCTTTATGCACAATGCAATATATACCAACACTAGTACGAACCTGATAGGGACCTATAACTGTCACTGATACCATTTAGAGGCTATGATATGATATGCACTATGATAGTAGAGACACATATAAAAATATGCAAAAATGAAAAATTGTCCTTACGTTTAAGGTAGTTATCTTTAGTTAGTAAAGGGAAAGCAACTCCACATTGTTCATATATTGGTGGTTTTGCGTTTAATGTATAGTTGTGTGTATTTTCTGTTTCACTGTCTTGGTATAGAGCCGATTAGGCAAGGAGAGACACAGCGGCTGTAATCTGTGTGTCAGTGCAGTCTGTACTCCAGAGTGGAGAGACTGTGTAAGACACTACGATTCTTTGACGCTATATTTCGGAAGTTTGCCAGACTTTCTTCATCAATTGCCTCAAGTTCAACTTCAGTGGATAAAATGTGTGGTATATTGGCAGATTGTATGTATTCCTATGTTGTCCCACTGGCAGTTTGTTCTTTCATTCTGGAAGCTAGGATATCTCATTTTGTTCTACTGTGTTCAAGGTCGTGTTCGTATTGTGTTTACTAGATTGAGAGAAAGATATATGTGATCGTCAACATGTTTAATGTTGTGCGTTTCTGTCAAAATGCAGGAATTATTTCTGTGGTTATAAGTTGTCTGTTGTAATCTCTATATGAAGTCGGTGGTTGAAGAGTTATTTTTGACGCTTCCTTATCTAACGGTTTGATTGGTATCTCACCGTTTTCTGATGGTGTTCTTGATCACATGCCTTAGACATAGAATGTATTTTATCATGTGTTTTGCAAGGTGAAATTCAGATGAATTTGAGGCTGCTATGTGTATTGATTTTCATTTTGGTTTGTGCTCTTGTAATGCGACATTTTTGTTGGCGTAATATGTTTATTTTGTTCTCTATTTCTGTGCCCTCTTATGGTGTTGACCCCTTCTATTTATTTTGTAATTTTATGTGTAATTTTAGTGTACATTTTTAGTGTCGAGGCATGGCACAGTATTGATATGGTAACTCTCCCTTTTGAATATGTGTTGGCCTTTAAAAAGGCCGTTTAGTATTGTGATCCTTGTTTGGCTCATGCTGTATCAAGTTATGTACGTTGTTCACAACGTTTACTGTTGCTGGAATGTTGTGTTGTTTCTTGTCGATTCATTGTACGGCCTAGGATCTTGTCTTGCTGTTTTATCACTCACCTATGTTCAGGGACGTCTTCCATCTTTAGTGCAGGTCTTTTACTGTTCGTCTTCGTGTAAGCTTATGTTCTATTCATTGTCGGAGAGAGTTGGGTTACCATTGGTGTATCTTAACATGAAAAACTAACCGTTACGATTTTGTTATCTTGTTTGTATGGAGGGTGGTGTTGGCTCTTGTTCCCGCCTTAATGTTGATTGGTTAGTTTTCTTTCAAGTCGCATTTGAATGGCTGTTAACTGAGCACTGTAATTGGCTGTTTTTTGTGTATTCTGATAAGTGCAATTTTTGTGATTTCAGAACCTTGTGTTTTAGAATAGCGTTATTGAGTTTTGTTCTGCAGAAATTGATGCTCATATTTTCTGTGGATTGAGCTGTGTATTGCCTAATCTATACATGATTGTTGGGACCGGTAGTGTTACGCTTATGTTTAGCCATGGCTAAACAACAATTTACATATTATTATATTATGTTTAGCCATGGCTAAACAACAATTTACATAAAACAGCCAAACAGGATATACACTATATTATACACAATATCATACATAAAACGCAAACAACCCAAATATGAACGATGTGTGGAGTTGCTTTCCCTTTACTACCTATCGCCATGGCTAAAACAACAATTTACATAAAACAGCCAAACAGGATATACACTTATATTATACACAATATCATACATAAAACGCAAACAACCCAAATATGAACGATGTGTGGAGTTGCTTTCCCTTTACTACCTTTGAAAGCTCCCCTCAAGAAATCACATACTTAGACCTGACTATCTACAAAAGTCATCGATACAACAAAGAGAAAATTCTCGAATATTCTCAAGACACACACAAAGCCAACAGATACATTCCAATTCTTACAAAGAAACTCATGCCATCCGGCAGCAACATTCAATGGTCTGATCAAAGGTGAAACATTACGATACATCAGAACATGCAACAACGAAACCGATTTTACACAGAAAGTCACACAATTTAGTGAAAAATTACAAGACCGACAATACAAGAAAAATGAAATAGAACGCATTATCAGAGAGACAGATCATAAAAACAGAAAAAGACTGCTTGAACAACAAAAAGAAAAAAATAACGCCACCAACAATACAATAGTCTTCATAACAACATACAGCCCGTACATAGAAACGACAAAAATCAAGCAAGCCCTGACAGAAAACTGGCGTGAACTTGAAAAAGACGAAACACTAAAAAACTGTTCCAAAACAAACCAATAATCGCATATAGAAGGAACAGAAATATAGGCGACACACTTATAAGCGCCAGACTTCACAAAAACTACAATAGCTCAAACTCAGGTTCACAAGAACCTACACAAACACAACGAGATCAAACAGTAGACATTCTAGCTTCCTACTTGAACAACAAACGTAAGTGGAACAACATATTACCAAATTAAAAAATCTAACAATCAATCAATTGTGCTCACCAACAAAAATGAATTTTAAGCGACTGATGAAGAAAACTCTGTTTTCGAAACGTAGCGCCAAAGGATCGTAGTGTCACAGTAATCTCTCCGCTCCAACTCGGATTAACACAAGACACGTAGATTACGGGTACGTCTCGCCATGGCTAAACAACAATTTACATAAAACAGCCAAACAGGATATACACTATATTATACACAATATCATACATAAAACGCAAACAACTCAAATATGAACGATGTGTGGAGTTGCTTTCCCTTTACTACCTAAGCCTTAAGGGACTGATCTTATGGGACGAAGGGGGAGGGCTTTGTGTATAATGTACAATATACAGACACCACATCAGAATGCTAAAGACAGCGCCTATAACTTTCACTGACACCACAAAGGGGACATGATATTCTCAGTGTCAGTAGTGAACATATTGATAAAAAAGTTTCAAAAATGAAATATTGTGCTCACGCTTATGGGACTTATCTTATTTGACAAAGGGGAGGGCTAAGTGCATAATTTGTAATATACTGGCTCCACTGCAATGCTGAAGACAGGACCTATAACTTTAAATAATACCTCAAAGGGAGGCATGAATTCTCAGTATCAGTAGGGAACTGTTTGATAGAAATATGCAAAGTTAAGTTATTTTTTGTCCCCAGGCTTAATGCACTTATGTTGTCAGGCGAAAGGGGAGGGCTTAGTGCATAATGTATAATATACAGGCACCACCACAATGCTAAGGATGGGACCTATAACTTTCATTTATGCCACGAAGGGGGACCTGATATGCACAGTTTCAATAGGGAGTGTTTGATAGAAATATGCAAAGTTTAATTATTGTCATCAGGCTTAAGGGACTTATCTTATGGGATAAAGGGGGAGAGGGACTTATCTTATGGGACAAAGGGGAGGTCTTCGTGTATAATGTCTAATATTTAGGCACCACCACCATGCTAATTGCGGGGCCAATAAACTATAAATTATGCCACGAAGGGGACATGATATTGACAGTGTCAGTAAAGAAAAGGTTGATTCCAACTTGCAAAAGAAAATTTTGTCCTCGTGCTTAATGGACTAATGGTGTAGGATGAAGAGGTTGGGCTACATACAATGTAATATGTAAAAGTTCTAGCACCATACAGATCGTGGGGCCTATAACAATCATTGATGCGATGACGGGGAAATGATGTTTAATGTTTAAGTAGAGAACACTTTAATAACAAGATTTGGAAAACGAAATATTGTCCTCTGATGTGAGGGACAATGCATGATATACGATCGCCAGACTAAAGAGAGCAATTACTTTCTATCGATGCCCTGAAGAACATGATATTCAAAGTTATGTTAGAGATCGCGTTGATAACAAAAGGCAGGAATGAAATATTGTGCTCACACTTCATATATTTATTTTATTATACACATGGCGAGGGCTGTGTGCACAATGCACCATATACAAGCAAGACTGTAGGTGGCAAATGACTTGCAGTTATAATCTGACGGATAAGATGGTATATACAGTGGTATTAGAGATCAATATGTGAAATTTGCGGAATGCCGAAGTATGGTTTTTACGATTCTGGGATATATGTTCTTGGCAAAAGGTTGTCAGCTTCGAATTCTCTATCTGTTCGTGCATAGGATCGTGTAAAGTGACCTAAATGAAGGGACTTATGAATTTTGTGTATGCGCATACAAAGATTTACATTATTTGTACTTAATGTAAATAACAGTCACAACATTGTTCACAATGTTGTGGTCTCTCGTTTTTATGAAAAATACAGATGTACACATAGTGCATACATGTAATGCACAGTTATGCATTAGTTTATACGGACATCAGTTTAATGTATGTTTTCATGCTCTCACATGGAGACTGGCTACAGTACTCTAACTAATGTAATAAGATTGATTACGCTGCTCTAAAAAAGCAATACTTTGCAGCTTCATACCTTGGGATATTTACATTTGCTACATCAAAAATATTTACAAGTACATTACATACATTTGTAATACACTGGTGAATTGTTGAGATTCAGCGAAACACAACTAATATGACATCTTAGCTTCTCTGCATGAACAACATATAATCTCCTCCGCATATGATAACTTCCCTGGACATATTGTTACATGACAAACAGACAAATTTCTATTCAGCAAAAGGTCTTCTTAACAACAGGTGAATTATTTCCTTAGGGCCTATTTATAATTCTAGGCTCTTCTCCTACACGAAATAGCTCCGTCAGTATCGTGTACATATCGCATAATTTATTGGTTGTGGTATGGCTCTTTGGAAATAGATTAAGGGACTTAAATATGATCATATTGACGTATTACTAGCGTCGACACCCATCTTCTAACTGTAATACTGTCAATAATGTCATACAGTCTTCCTGTGATGACACTACATGCATTCAAAATGGTGTATATTCGACAATCATAACCATTTGCCTGTATATTATACATTAGACACAAAGCCCTCCCCCTTCGTGCTATAACATAACTCCCTTAACCCTGACGACGATACTTTATTTTTTGCATATTATTATCAAAGTGTTCTCTACTAACACTGAGAATATCATGTCCCCCTTTGTGGCATCAGTGAAAGTTGTAAGCCCAATTTTTAGTATGGTGGTGGTGCCTGTATATTATACATTATACACAAAGCCCTCCCCCTTCGCCCTATAACATCAGTCCCTTAAGGCTGACTACAATTTTTTTTTGCATCTTTTTATCAAAGTGTTCTACCGACACTGAGAATATCATGTCCCTTCGTGGCATCAGTTAAAGTTATAAGCCATGTCTTCAGTATGGTGGAGGTGCCTGTATATTATACACTTCTTGGTCTTCTGGCCAGAGGTCCATATATCTTTCTTTCATAAATATGACTTTGTTTGTGTACCGTCTATTTACTGTCTGTTCTGTGCTGTTTTGTGTCTATGTTTACAACTACTGTCTTACGATTCTGACCTAGTCATTGGATTATGGATTGGATTAGGATTGGTATGATTGTGATTATTGTACACAGAACCCCCCCTTGTCTTATAACACCAGTCCCTTGAGCCTGAGGACAATATTTCTTTTTTGTATATTATTATCAAAGTGTTCTTTACTGACACTGAGAATATCATGTCCCCCTTTGTGGCATCTGTGAAAGTTGTAAGCCCAATTTTAAGTATGGTGGTGGTGCCTGTATATTATACATTATACACAAGCCCTCCCCCTTCGCCTATAACATCAGTCCCTTAAGGCTAACTACAATTTTTCTCTTTGCTTCTTTTTATCAAAGTGTTCTCTACTGACACTGAGAATATCATGTCCCCTTCTTGGCATCAGTTATAAGCCATGTCTTCAGTATGGTGGAGGTGCCTGTATATTATACATTGTACACGGAGCCCCCCTCCCCCTTCGTCTTATAACACCAGTCCCTTAAGCCTGAATACAATATTTCTTTTTTGTATATTATTATCAAAGTGTTCCCTACTGACACTAAGAATATCATGTCCCCCTTCCTGGCATCAGTTAATGTTATGGGCCTCATCTTTAGTATGTGGTAGTGGTGGCTGTACATTATGCATTATACACAAAGCCTCCCCCTCGTCCTATAACACAAGTCCCTTGAGCTTGAGGACAATATTTTTTGTTGCACCTTGCAATCAATATGTTCTCTACTGAGAATATCATGTCCCCATCGTGGTATGATTTCAAGTTATAGGCCCTATTTACAGTATGGTTCTGGTGCCTAGTATTATTCATTATACGCAAAGCCCCCCTCCCCTGTCCTATAGCATAAGTCCCTTATTCCCGATGACAATAATTTAACTTCGCATGTTTGTATCAAACTTTTCGCTACTCACGCTGAAAATATCATGTCCAAGCAATGTGTGCTCTACTGACACTGAGAATATCATGTCCCCTTCGTGGCATTATTTAAAGTTATTGGTCCCGTCTTCAGCGTGGGGTTAGTGTCTGTACATTGTACATCATATACAAGACCTCCCACCCTTTGTTTATAACATAAGTGCCCTATGCCTGAGAATCCGTGACAAATTACGTCCACTCCTTCTGATGTCGTGATTCTTGATATATCATATTCTAAAACACTGTTTTGACATTTTCGATTTGAAATTTTGATGATCTGAGTCGTGACAATGCCCCAGTCCTCAAACGTTCACACTGAATAAAACAGAAGGCAGATGCACGACATCCTTCTTTTTATATATATCAATACAACGCCGCAACGGCACCAGTCTTTAAATCAAATAAGTCAAAACGTCTTTTTAGCGTGACCAATCACGTCCAGGTGATGTCATCTTTCAGCTGTTCTGGGCTATCATCGTGCCAACTATATCATTGGGCACATTGCTTTTATTCCTTCTGGCCTATACAAATTTAATATTCGATAAGGTACCCTTTTTGCATATGAGTTTGACCCTGGTTTGACCCAGAGTTTGACCCACAGCGCCCTCTATCGTTAATTTGATGGAAACGGGGCAGAATACATGGCAATCATGTTGCTAAAAAGGCTTTGCTACAGCACCAACTTTAATCTTTCATTTTTTCAAATTGTTAAAGATTTCATATATATACAAATTATTTTATGAACGTCACATTACGACAATCAAGATTTTAAAAAAACTAAAATTTCGCTAGTTATGAAATGTACCAGTCAAGCTCGAGCACCGTAATGAGATCACCCAGCACGGGCGGCCGTCGCAGCTGTTTGACCGGCTTTCATTGGCAGCACCTGCGTACTCGTGTGCGGGATACAGGGTAGCTGTGCGTATCCACGGAGTGTTGTGCGGTCGGTGTTAGTTTCCAGCTTTTATATGCTTGCTAACTACCAGAATGCGAAAACAGCGAAAGAAAACACTCATAAACGAAACAGCACTGCTAAACAAATGTCAGACGACGGGTGTATATAAGAAGGGTAAGCTTACGGCCGCATTTAACGTAGCTCTGCATGGCTGTATGTTACGGCTTTATACGGCCTCCCACCATAGCCCGGCTGACTGCCATAGAGAAGATCGTTGGTAGCACCTCGGAATACGGCCCGCAGTTTCTCCGCCGAAACAGCCGATTTTGAATCCAAAACTGCGTTGATCTACTTTTTCGAGCACACTCACCTCGCTTAGGTACATGATAGCTGCGCTTGTAAATTTACGCAGAGCCCATTTTCTCTCTAGGCCTATATGCGGGGGAAGCGTTCGTAATTAGTGTGAGCAGTTTTATCGCAGTTCACTGCAGTGGCTTCGCTATCTATTACTGAAAATGGTTGTAATCTGATTCAACCCATGAGCACTCGGGCGAAAACCAGCCCTGCAAACAACATGACAAAAGAGCATCGCGATATCGAACTTCTAAAGTCGACGTTCATCGAGGAGTGCAACCAGAGAAAATTATGAAATATGTAACAAATCTGATGAGCAAAAAGAAAAATATTTACAGGACAAAAAATGTTCATCGTCCATAGTAAATAGCCGAGTGGTTGTTAGAAAAATGTTAATTATAGACTGTTACATCGCGATGTTCATTTGTTTGCAAGGCTAGTTTTCGTGCGAGCTTGGTCAGATCTTTAAGGTTGCGAAATCCTCGATATATTCGGAAAGTATTTACCGCGATTTGAAAAATCTGTAGTATCGTCCATTTTCGAAGTTGGGGTCGAACTGAGGAAGTCGTGCTTGCTCAGATCTGTAAGTGATGAAATCTTCGATATAAGCTTATATTGGATATTTACCCGCGATATGGACAATCCAGTTATGAGTATCGTCTATCGCTGTAAATAATGTACTTCGTGGAAGACCAGCCAAAACTCCCGATGATGTCCGATCGGTTCTCTGTCCAAGTCCCGATCGTCAAGTAAATTTTTTTAAAGCCTACATGTAAAGAATGTATTTCGTGCAAGGCCCTCCGGAAACTCCCGATGATATCCGATCGATCCTTTCAATGAAGTCCCGCTAGTAATTATGTGTATGAAGTTTCGTGTGGACATTTAATGAAAAATTGCTTTAAATGTAAAAATGTATTTCTTGCTTGAATAAATTTAATAATGTAAAACATGCAGGATTCTTAACTACCGGCCATGGATGCTATTTTTGAACTAACAGTCGGTCAGATCTGTTAGGGAGCATTCGTTTTTTACAGGGAGGGGGTCGTTGGAAATCAGGGGGGTTGACTTTTACGAAACCGTTTTAAGGGGGGGTCAAATTTTGCAATCAATGATTGGAAGGGGGTCAAATTTTACAAAGGTTGTATGGAGTTATGGAAAAAATTTGACTTTTGAATTTCACAGAAATGTTACTTGGTCCTTCATACAAAATCTATGAGTAGTCTATGAGAAGCTATGGATAATTTCCTTTAAATACAAAACTAGCTAAATTTGACTTTTATAGACTCTTGATTATTGACATTAACGTTCTTGATTAGACTAGGGCGATTACAAGTTCATGTGTGTGCAAGAAATTTGATTTTGGAACGTCACAAAAAATTTTGATTCTCTTTAAATTGTGGTATGTGAGGAAATTTGAATATATTTTTTACAATTATACAAAACTAGCTATTAAAATCAGTGTTTTAAAAAAGTTTGACAATTGATATAAATGTACGTGACGAGAATATTATATTTAAAGGAGCAGATCTGAAAAACCAATATGACAATTTAACCCAGTGATTATTTGTAAAGTTCAAAAAGGATTCTTTGAAAGGTCAAAGGTCAAATGGGAAATTATAATTCAATTAAGATATTATTGATACGGACTGTGACATCTGGGGGATGGTCGCTGTTTTTTTGTGCATGAAAATTCAAGGGGTGGGTAGCTCTTTTTCTTGCAAACACTTTTGAAGGGCCTAATTTTTTCAGGCCAGGGCCATAGGGTGCGAAGGTTTAATGAATCAAATCTGATGATTTTTTGAGGGGTCACATTTTACAATTGATGAATTGAGGGGGGGGGTTAAATTTTAGAAATTTGATTTGGAGGGGGGTAGCTTACATTTTCATTTGTCCCTCAAATTCCACCGACCCCTCCCCGTAAAAACGAATGCTCCCTTAGGTGGTTAAATCTCCGATATACATTGGATATTTACCCACGATTTGACAAAGTATCGTCTAGTATCAGAGTTAAAGTCCGAAATCGCCTATATTTATCGGGTTAATATTGGTGATTTTGAAGACTCGGCGTGCCGAGACACAGTGCAAGGAAATCTAGTATGATCGTCTGGTATCGATATTAGAGTCTCGGAATTGCCGATATTTATAGGGTAAATATCAGCTATTTCTCAGCGTGCCAAGAAACGATAGGCAAGAAGTCGTTCTAGGCTGAGGTGTAGTCCCGAAATTGCCCATATTTATCGGTTTATATCGGCGATTTTGCAGACCTTTGAAAGGTGCAGAACATAACTTAGTATCTTGACAGTTTTTAACATTTTAGGCCCTATTACCTCCGACTCGCCGGACTTTCTTTAGCCACTGTCTTCGAAGGAGCTGCTCTGTGGGAAAACGGTAAAAACTAACACCGTTTTTGTTCTGTCTTTAGTGTTTTTGCACCCAACTGCAATTAATTTTTCATTCTACTGAGCATTAAAAAGTTGTAACATGCAGAACTGCACTAGACAGTCATAGACTCCGAGTCCAATGCTACGGTAAGCTGTCACACACGATAAAAATTACAAACGACCTCAAAAGAGGGCTAAAACTGCAGCAAGTGAAAAATAATACAGTAAAAAATTAGGTCGACCAGCGAGAGATAATACTTGCTAAAACGCAGAGGATAAAAACTGCAACAAGTTAAAACAAATACAGTAAAATACCGACCGACCAGCGGGAAACAAAACACTTGCAAAGCACAGAGAATAAAAACGCAGATGTTTCGGGTGCGACACTGACGATATTTCCCGCTGGTCGGTCAGTATTTTCCTGCATTTGTTTTAACTTGTTGCAGTTTTTATCCTCTGTTTTTTTACTGTCACACACGCTCATGTATCGCTGATGACGTCACGCACGCTCCTCCCATGAGCCCCTGGGATTTCGAGTTTATTTTCGTAAATGTCGTCTACTTCAAAGTCTCCTTCGTCGCGCCGCAGTGGCTGGCGGGTGCAAAGATGTGGCAAATTTGAGCTGCATTTTATTCAAGGTGAATTTTACAAGGGATAAATGGTGACACTCCTAGACTTAGGTTTCCCTTCAACAGCGCGGAGAATTTCCGACATCGGGAGATTCACAGCACGGAGATAATCATGCCGGAAAATGCCGAGAGGTTTTGACCGTTTAAGAAGGGCTTGACTACGCAGTTTCTGCGTAGTGAAGCTTCATTACGTATTCATGGTGACCCCTGGCCAGCTGTCAATAACTTTGGGGGCTTTTGTCTTTTGGCCTGCTTTGCATATGCGTCGTTGGACACGACCTGCCAATCACCCAGGTAGTCAATTAAACTATTAATTGACTGTTTACCGACCCAATTAACACTATCCAGCAGTATCAGTCATATGTTAATCGCGTGGCCCGGGTGGGCACAACGTGGGAACGCGTGTATTTCTATGTGTACGTTTCACTTGTGGTGTCGTTTGTAACATCATGCTTTTGAAGTCCTTGTTTCACTTACAGTATTACCTTCAAGGTGACGGGCTTACTATTAATGTTCAGTATCATTGCACCGAGTTCTGCCCACGGTGAAAACCACCTGTTTTGCCTACTAATTACTGCCCGTCGCTGCCCGTCCTGAATGTAGCCTATCATAGCTACAGTAATCAGTCAATATATAATACCCCGCGCCTTATACTTTCTATATACACTTGTAAAATCATAGTCCGAGCCGTAAAATTTTGACTTTCGATCCGATATACAGGTTGATCGTTGAATCGCACCGGCGCATCCATGTTTACTTGCCCAATAAGCTTACTACTCTGCAAAGGGTGGGTAGATGGAATTCCAGGGCCAAAATGAACACCGGGGCGAAACTTTTTGTGAATCCATGTGAAAACATAAATCATTTATCTGTTTTGATATATACTCCTTAATTGTAAGTTTGATCAAAACCGAGACCACATTCAAGGGCTATGCAGACTGTCCATGTACGCACACACAGGCAACCAACGGTGAATATCAGCGTCAGCGGCATAACTATCGGGTCGTAAATCGATCGGCGGTTTGGGGGCCCTGGACTATGATTTTATAAGTTTTATATCACAAACAAATGTTGTGGAATATTAAGATATCGACCTATTACTGTATTGAAAAGGCCAATTTCGTGACGGGCATTGCTAGAAGAATGACGGGCAGGGACGGCAGTAATTAGTAGGACTGTTTCTTTGAATACTGTTCGATATTAAGTGACGGTCAAACTTTTGGGTGGTGCGCGTGACCGGCGGCACTGACACAAACTGGTTTGACAAGCATATAATTCAGGTTTTGTTCAGTGTTGTTACCATTTGTCCGTGGTGGAAAACGTTGACGGAAAACCAGAGAAAACGGTCCCGCTCCGAGAACAGCCCGAGACGGGGACGGCCACACTTGTGGTGTTGTTTGTACCATTGTGCGTTTGAAGCCCTCGTGTTATCTACAGTATTACCTTCAAGGTGACAGGCTTACTATAAAAGTTCAGTGATCATGGCATTGAGTAAACGTGTTACATGTCATGATGTAAATCACGCAATGTTTTTTTTTTTACATATATCCCAAGGATTTGTTTTCGCTTTCTTTTGCCCTCGCGAAGTTTGCGAAAATTTCTCGCTCTGAAAAAATTTCCGGCCACAGTATCATTGAACCCACTCATTTTTTTCTGGGTGACCTGTGACAAATGTACGTAATAGTGAAGTCGATCATGCGGGGAAATAAAGGAGTATTAAAAGCAAAGTTCTATTCGTCTGTGTCCGTTCATTGTCAAAAGTCAAGGCAAAATGGTGATCCTGAATGATTTCATGACCATTGGGCGATAGAACTTTAATTTACTCTGCAGTGCGCCTGTTCGATACACAAACATTACGACACTTTTGTCTGGGTAGGTATTAAATTTGGTCTGGCCGAGAAAAAAAAGGCAATCAAGACCATAGTCCAAGTTTTTAGAAAAACTAACTGGGACACGAACGGGATTCGTGAATAAATTTTGTTGAGCTTTACAAGCTGTCTGGTTCACGGCTTATTGTGCACAGGCCGCGTCTTTGCCCTTGCCATCGTGTCATTGAACTTGTAAATGGACGCATCAATTAAACGATTTCTTTTATGAATGTCCGTAAGTTCATAATCAAACACCGATTCGTTTGAAATTCGTTTGCCTGGTACAAGCAGGCTTTGTCATCGCGACGATTCACGTGCTGCCGCGGGGCCGTTTTCTCGGACGAGGCGTGGGGCCGTTCTCACTTGTTACCTTATGACGCATATCAATAGCGGGCACTTAGGTTTTGGTCAAGGTACTTGGCAATTTATTCGAAGTTTGACACCAGAACTATAAAACCAATAACTTCAGGGATAAAAACAGCAATACCGCCACCGCTACCACCAACAATAAATCATCATCAACAACATTAACAAAACGGGTAGACATAAAAAGCCAAAAAATGGTTTTTGGATGCCGAAGATGGCTCTTGCCATATAAAATCACTGACAAACAGTAATTGAAAAAAAAAACCAAACAAATGTAAAGGACGGGTGCATGTGACGAGATAACGTATCGCATTTTTAAAGTGTACAATATCAACTTACCTCGCACTTTCGGTCGTGTAAACACTTTGGGGGAGCCATTGAGCCATTGAACTCTTCTCTTCTCTTCTACCATAGACAGTTCTCGCTATACTGTCTATGTTTATAAAATAAAGTCATCTGGCATTTGAAATTTCTGTAGGCTCATATCGAAGTCGGGCGATTCCATGGCTCTTTGGGGCAATTAAGTGTACGTCGAGCTTAAGGAATGTGGTTACATTCGCGATGTTTTATTCGAAATCATTTATTCTAGGGCAAATGCACACAATTTATGCCGTTGGAAATACTGGCCGCTCATAAACAAGACAATAAACTCAATATGTGTGCATCTTTACTTTTATTGTCAAAGTGCCAACGACACCTACAAAATACAGAATAGTTCAGTCCAGGTATTTGCAACTGTGCCATCAGACTGGTCAACCGAAAATCAACCATAGGTGTCTTTTGGCACGCGTATACGCCAAACACCTAGGCGACGGTAATCCGCACCACTTATCACTATCTTGAAGGTACTCCTCCCCCTATACCACTGGCTATCCCGCCCTCAAGGCAATACGTCATTCGACCAAGCATTGTTATTGTAATTTCCTGCATAAAATTAACAGCGAGGTCAAACGGTCAAAACCTCTCGGCATTTTTTCTCATGAAATTTCCCACAGCGCGGAGATTTTTACACAGTGCGAACATATTGACACAGCGCGGAGAATTGTCGTTTTCGTCCACGGTACAAGAAACATTAAACAATCTCACTCTTTAGCAAAACTTTTAACAATGATGATTGCCCTGTATATTCTGCCCCGTTTCCATCAAACTAACGATAGAGGGCGCTGTGGGTCAAACTCTGGGTCAAACCTGGGGTCAAACTCACATGCAAGAAGTGTACCTTATCGAATATTAAATTTGTATAGGCCAGAAGGAATAAAAGCAATGTGCCCAATGATATAGTTGGCACGATGATAGCCCAGAACAGCTGAAAGATGACATCACCTGGACGTGATTGGTCACGCTAAAAAGACGTTTTGACTTATTTGATTTAAAGTCTGGTGCCGTTGTATTGATATATATAAAAAGAAGGATGTCGTGCATCTGCCTTCTGTTTTATTCACTGTGAACGTTTGAGGACTGGGGCATTGTCATGACTTAGATTATCGAAATTTCAAATCGAAAATGTCAAAACAAGTGTTTTAGAATATGATATATCAAGAATCACGACATCAGAAGGAGTGGACGTAATTTGTCACGGATTCTGAGGACAATATTTCGTTTTTGAATCTTGTTGTCAATGTGTTCAATATTAAATCTTAGATTATCATGCTCCCTTCGTGGGATTAGTGATAGTTATAGGGCCCCCGATCTGTATGATGGTAGTATTTTTACAGATTGCATTGTATGTAAACCCCCTCGGGCAAAAAGATACGTCTCTTAAGAGTGAGAATAATATTTCATATTTCATTTTTATCAAACTTTTTTCTACTTGCACTGTGAATATCATGTCCCTCTTCATGACTTCAGTGATAGTTATTGGTTCTGCCTTAAGCATGGCGTGAGTGCCTGTATATATTGTATGTACATAAACCCGGGTCACCAAATAACATGTTCCTTAAATGTTAGGACAAAATTCATTTTTGCATATCGCTATCAAAGTGTTTTCTTCTATTACTGTCAATATCATATCCAACTTCACTGCATTAATGATAGTTATTGATCATGCATATGGTTCTTTTATATTGCATTGTACATAAAGCCAACCCCCCTTGTCCACTAACATAAGTCCTCAAGTGTGAGGATAATATTCTTTATTTTCATATTTATCATAGTCAGGACATATTTTATTTTTGCATAGTTTTACCCAAGTTTTATCTACTTAGAATGTGAATATCATAATCCCATCGTAATCCCCCTTCCCCCTTCGTTTTAGGGTCATAAGCCCTTCGTATCCCCTTCCCCTTCGTTTTAGGGTCATAAGCCCTTTGTAGCCCCCTTCCCCCAGCCCCCTTCCCCTTCGTTTTAGGGTCATAAGCCCTTCGTATCCCCCTTCCCCCTTCCCCCTTCGTTTTTAGGGCCACCCCTCTTTGAATCGTAAAAAAATGATTAATTACCTCTTATTTATTCGATAACAACGGTTTGTCACTTAGGTTAGTGGTATTTTGAACAAGTTGACTCTGTAGTGGCAGTGAATAATAATACAGTCATCAGAACATGTCCTGCGGTTTTATTTGCAATTTTGAAAGAGATTCCTGAAAATAGAATGAGCCTTTGGGAAAACAAGTGAAGTGAAGTGTCGAGCAAGTGCTTACCGTGAATTTGTTCTGGTGAAAATGGCTTGTCTTGATCTTAAAGTGTTCACCGCTAGGCTGCACCGCGGTCTTGGATCACTTGAAAGTCATGGCACGTACAGAAAATATTGTAGCATACTTTTGTATAGACTGCGATCACGAGTTTTTCCGGTTCATCATGTAAAGCGAAAGACACAATTACCATTCTGAGTTGACCTATGAAAATTCTTTGACAGCCTATTAAAACGAAGTAAACGTTCATCCTATGGGCAGTCAGTTGATTGTTTGAGGGTTGAATTCGTTGAAATGCTATAAAAGAATTGTACGTTTTGGTGGTGACTTCCCTTTCAGTTCATTTTCTAGTGTTCTATGTACATGTCATACCTTAAAGGCTTGGCTCAGCGAGATTACATCACGAGGCCAAATTGCAGAAGTCGATACCTACCTCTGATCTCAACGTGTAAGTGCCTACAGTGAACAACGTTACAGACAGGTCAAAGTTAATCTGATATGATTTTGGGGGTTAAATGGTGATAACAAATTATATGTACATACATGCATGGACGATCTGTAGGCACAGGTAGGTAAAATTATTGACAACCATGGTGAACTGCAAATACTACGCGAAGCGAACAATCTTCAACTCATCACGTCGATTTCTGTGTGCAAGGCACAAAATAACGATTGCAATAGAGATGCCACCAAACACCCTAGTCTTTTTTGAGGGTCAAAGATGCCACGTTGGAAATGCTTTCATTACGATACTTTCGCCGGCGAAAATTTCCACCTTTCATAAAGGTGTGGATGTATACGTTCGTTATTTATTCAATCACGGTGAGCAGTGTTAACCGATTTACCCAACACGAGCCTATTATGACAAAGAGTTTTGTTTCCTTATAAAGACAAAACGAAAGTTCAACCTTCAACCTTGGTTTGAAATAGACTTACGCGTAAACATCATTTTACAAGGGAATTATTATCAATTGGCATGACGTCTCTTGTTTTACCACTCGCTGTCTGACAATTAAACAATATGCCATCATATCTTTTCGTAAGATGGAAAAGTATGAGTTGTTAGTAGGTTGAAATTCAAGCGTACAAAAAGAAAGTAGTAAAATTTCTACAACGGTCAACAATACAGTGTCGTCTCCGTCGAAATGGTGGCGTGTGCGTGGAATTTAATGTACGTATTTCTCTTTCGTTATTGAAGAAATACTTGGTAGCACCTACATTCATGTATTCGATAGACTGGTAAGGTTCAAGGGAACACTCACTATTGACTCGGGGGCTCAAAGGAAAGGAAGGGGCGCAAAAATTATATAAGCCTACCTTCGGAGAACATAAATCGAATGACTGATCGGGAACTACTAAAATGTAACTGTATTTCGACATCAAAAAACATTGTGTCAATTTTTTAAAAGTAGATCTTGAACTGTGTCTATTCCAAATTGTTACAAGTTAAATCTGGAACTGTCCTGGTTGCTGTGTGGTACCAATTGTGAACGCATTGAGGAATCTATATATTGAGGAGTTGATATGACTTTACAGCATCATGCATGGTGACCGAGTCTGCACTCTCCGGCCTGGTGGCCGCGACGTGCCACTTAGTAGTAACGGTAATAGTAATAATTACATATACCCATGCCCATATTGCTTCATCCTAGTGACGTTCACCGTAAAATATCAGCCGTGATATTTCACGGTAAACGTCGAGATATGCACGATAAACGTCATCGGTTTAGGAGTTCTCCCGTACTACATTAGCAATTTGTTGGTAAATAACGTAAACAAACAAAATGGCTGCCGCTCCCGGCCTGCGAAGCGATGTCGCCGACGTAAAAAATTGAAGGGCTTCGAGGAACACGGGTATTTCTGGTTGCCAAATACGGAAATAAAATGTTGAGTCTTGTAATGTTTTCCCATGGTTTTCCTGTTAAAGTTCTCGTATTTTTTTGGCCAAGCTCTAGCAAACATTCTGCCGTTCGCACGGCGCCGGCACTGTGCACGGTCTACCCCCGAACAGGTAGTGAGCGCGTGGCGTGACAGCGATGTCGCGCGCGCGACGACTGTTGACATGGTAACTCTTAGGGTAAACAAACAAAATGGCGGCCCCTCTCCGCGCGAGCTCCGTGCCGTACGACGATCGAGCGCGTTCGAAATCAGGATAGATTAAGCTGGGGACAGTTTTTGATCGGTTACAATTGTAATAGCATATTGCACCTTGAAAGGTTCCTCCTGTATGACGATTTTGAATCCCGGTGTCTTTCTTCTTGGGGTTCATTGAGATACCCGGGCCGAGGACTTGCAGCGATGTCGCGCGTGATGTTGTATACTTTATGATAGAAGCCTGTTCACATAAATATTCCGATATTTATGCGCAAGGCGTAATAAAGTAAAGCCTCAAAATTTAGGTTTTTCGTCCTATTAGTAAAATTATGGGCATGGGTATACGATAAATCGGTTATTTAAGCAATAATGCACCCCCTCCCGGCTCATAATGGACGAAAGCAAACTTTGCACGACATAATGTACGAGGCGAAGCCGAGTACATTATGGAGTGCAAAGTTTGCTTGAGTCCATTATGGGCCGGGAGGGGGTGCATTATTGCTATTATTTTATAGTTTTGGCAATACCAGTGAATTTGTAGTTGTAGAAAACGAATAAAAAAGGAAATTATAACTGAGTTTGAAGCCAGTGAGCGTCGTCCAGCATGATCGGCCCTGACTCTGTACATATTACATGCACTCCACACTGCACAGTGCACTGCACTGAACACGCACGTTCAGCACAAAAAATGACCAGCACTTTCACGGTTCATTTTGAATTGAAAAACGATGTATTTTCGAAGGAAATGAAAAGTAACTGCATCCCTACCGTCTATATCAAACTTGAAACATCACCTTTAAATATCATGCCATTCAAAAAGTCGACACGGTGAAATGCCAGAGATGAAGAAAACGGAATGTTCATGCATCGACATCAGTATGATCAGCGAGCTGCATGTATCAGCTGATCAATACGATCATTATTATGTCGCTAGTAGTACAGCATTCATTGCAAACGATATCAACAGAGTTCAACATTGTTATTCAAATGTTTATATTTCAATAATAATTGTGTCTATACATTTAATTTTCGATGGCTCCTTGAGAAGAGCTATTTTATTTCGGCGAACGACAGAACTTGACGTAAACGGGTGCTTGAAAGGTACAGCTGACAAACATTACTAGAGGGTTTCGGTACCGTCGCAATATCGAGAACAAGGCAAGGTAAAATCACAGAGATGGAGAAAAAAACGATGAATGAAAGTTGTCTCCGATTACAGTCAGTGCATCAGAATTAGGTGGCCGAGATGTTAGGTCAACGGAGAGTCCACGATCGTCATGATTGTTGGTAGTAGCTGACCTTGGACCGAGACTTTGAATGGCTCCGTAGTAATTTCCGTAGACACTTCCGGTCAAGGTTGATGACAGCAAGCTGCCGTTGTTGGCCCGTGTACGGCTGGTTCGAGTAGCCTTTCACGCTTGCATCGTTTACATGGCCACTGACATACATAATATGCCATGTGTCAAACCCAGTATCGTCTAGGAGTTTGCAAACGTACTGAGTTCTGTTTCACCTATACGGCAACGAAGCGAACCATGTTGTAAACAAACGTAGTAGTACAACCAGCGTATCGCAGGTATCGGACGGGGACTGCATGCTGAGCGCCAGCCAGACAGACGGCAAGTGCGTGCGTGAGGACTCAAAAAATGTAATAAATCGTACAGTAAGACATTATTATCGACAATATGTGAACCATTGTCAAGATTTATAGTTTTGTGTATTACTTGGTTTATCCGATATTTCCCCTCCTTTTAAATGCGCAGTCCTTTTTTCGTTTTCCAAAAAAAAACTTGCTCGCTGTGTGGCCGCAATGCTGAATAATGGAATACATTATCAGTAATAATGTATGGATATGACGTCACAAAATTCACTGGTATTGACAAAGCTATAATATAATACCCGAATAACTTCTAATTATGTCGAACAGTGTATATGATACGTAGCCTTGAGGATATGGAGGCTGCAACGTTAACCTAGCGCAACTTGCACTTGCCGCATCACGTACTTTAGACTTGACCTTGTGAGGTATGCTTCAATTCTATGAAGTAAGCGATATTTATCAGGTCAGAATGACAAATGGTCGTAAAAAACAATACGGATGTGGAGGTTGAATGCAGATTTCCTCCATGAGAAGGATAAGGCCAAAAAAAAAAAAGAAATGTTTCTGGTCAGCGCGCGCGTCACTTGAACAACAGCGCGTCATCCTTTTTTCCTGGTTTGAGGCCGGCGGCTGTGGCAAACTACATACTGATTACTATAACACCAAACCAAAACGGCTGAAGAGAAAGAAAATTCTTTGGGGCACATGATCAGTGACTGCATGAACAGTTTAAATGTTACTATATTGATAAAACTACAAAACTCAGTGTTATCCCCAGGCCATAGCGGTCCCGCTACGCTTTCGCCTCCCCCCCCCCCCGCTACGCTTTGATTCTCTCCGCTACGCTTTAAAATATTCCCGCCATCCTTTAGTTCACACGCTCTGCGTAGCTACCAGCTGATGCATGCATTGTCTACACATAAGCGCTCACTGCAACTTTTAACCTGGTGAAAAAGTGGAAGGTGTGAAGTATGGTATGCATCAGATAAGTTGTCCGGAAGTGTTGAGAGGAACGTTAAAACAATAGAAGAATCGGCTGGGTTGTTCACAAATTTTCATTCCAGAACGACTATTACGACCAACAAAGACAGTAAGCTTATACATCGCGAACAAGTGTTCACAGAGGTAGGCGGTGTAGCACTAGCAGGGCCTTTGATCACATTCCCATGCTTTGATCAACGAAATGGACCGCAAAAGAAACAGGAGTTGACTGATGAGGTTGATTATGATTGTACAACGATGAGTTTTGTCTGAGTACGATCACGATCGCGATCGAGTTCACATTGCATACATTTCAATATGGCGGCGGCCATGTTGGTCGACAGGTTCATAACGTGTTGACATTGATCCTGGCGTTGCGTGTGGTTCCACTCTGACACGTTCTCTGAAAGATTTTACACCTGATTTTCGAGGGATTCTAGTTGTACTTAGTTCATGTCTTGTGATCATCTTGGTGGTATTTTTAAAATCAAGAATCGAACGACGATGTTCAGTGGGCGTTATGCGGGGGGGGGGGGGGGGGGGGGCGCTGGTTGAAATCTATCCCCGTGATGAAAAATTATTCGCGGTGTTTGTCGTTCAAAAATGATATAAAACTGAATTGCATTTGAATTGTGTAAAGCTTAAACTTGTGAATTTCCTCTTTGTTGGCAAGTTTTGACAATTTATTAGCAATATATGTATTAATGAAACTCCAATCAGACGAACCATTTCTTGCTCTCAAAGTTTCAATCTGAATCTTCTGTTTTAATTGCAATTGTAATTACAATACTGTGATGATTTATTTAAGTGTAATAAAGAGTTTCCATGATGTTCAAACTGCACACTTGTGTGTTACCATTGCATTTTGTTGTGAGTGTACATGTATGTGTGGATGCATGTGCAAGCTTACATCCATATGCAAATATAAATTAATGATATGCAAATGATTATGCAAATTAGCCGCTAAGCTTTGGCGCTTTAACTGACCCTGTTCCCTCCCTTGAGGAGGAGGAAAAAAAAAAAAAAAAAAAAAAAAAAAAAAGGCCGCGTCGCGCCGCACCATTTTTTAAAGAAAGGCCTGACCAGAAACATTTCTTTTTTTTTTTTTGGCCTAAGTTTCCGGGTAGATTTTAATTGTGTAGGCCTAAACGTCATGTTGCTGATCCCGTGCTGGTATTTCTTGGCGCCACGACTGTTTTGGTCTCAGTCGACAAGAATTGCGTGTGATTTATCCCACCAAAGGACTCTTATGTTGTGAGAAACGGGGGAATTTGGGAGAACGATTCAATATGACAGAATTATAGAAACATGGATTATGAACTATGCTAAGTGCTAGATGGCAAAGCAGGGCGATATCAAATACACACGTATTATTTCAACTTGAAAGTAATAATATCTGTTACTCAAGTTTCATGCATGACCTTGCATACGTCTTTGGATTAAAAAAAGTCTGGACTTTTATGGTCCTATGTAGATTAGAGTTCGAAAACTTTATTTCGGTGGCGACGATTTGAGACAACGTTAACGTTGTACAGAACGTGTATAACGGCGAAGATTCGTCCGTGTTATTTGCTGTTCTTCTGATAAGCAAAGATTGCATCTCTTGCTTGCATTAGAGTAGCAGTATTGCGGCTCTGGAATCGATAATGGCCATCAAATACCTGGTCATTATTCTTTGGAGTTGAAAAAACTACAATTAAGTGTTTTTTCATGTTTTTGTATGAAAGACTGCGTGTGATCCCATTCACCTTCCGCTTGAATTACAGATTCTACAAGGAGGCACTATTGGATAGTCTAAGAGAAAATTCTTCCAAAGTAACATGTTGATCATTCATCTGTCAGTGTTGACTGTCGTTTTGGTCACTTCTACGTTGGCCGGTGTCGCAGGTAAACACTATGGCGGGGAAAACTTTCCTCATTTTTATATTTTTTGAATGAGTCGTTGATATGATATGATTGTTGTTACAGATACACATATTGAGGATTGCAAATACAATGTATTTGTAGGGATAGAATCACAAAATCCAAAAGTAACGGTATTTCTTTCTGTATGTGCTGTTAAAGTTGTTAGCGAGTAGACAAGAACAGTGATGAAAAAGAAAACCTCGTACTGCACGAGATATAGTGTACCTTATAGCTACGATTTTTCTCTCTGCTGCCACATGTCACCTAAATCAACTCCCCCCCCCCTCTCAAAGAAGCAGGTTTCTGAATTAGATTGAAATGTAGTCACTCCTTTCGGTGCATATTTCTAAAATGGTCCGTGACTAATGACGGCCAAGTGATCTCCTTATTCATTTAACTCTTTAATTCACTTTTGCATCTTATTTTGAATGACGAACGGACATGAAGCAATCATGTTTTAGAATACAGTGTGAATCTAGAACTTGTCGAAGATTCGTTTCTAAAAATCAAATTACGAATATTCAGCGGTAGCAATTGACATAGAGACTGCATGACCCTATGACCTTAGGTAACCTTCAGTAATTTTAGTACCATAGAACTCCGGGCATACGGCGGCCTGTATATCCTCCTCATGCACAAGTTGGCCAATTTCAAAGTTACATAGAGAATGGTTGTTTTGAATGGTACAGTATCTTCTCACACTTCTTGTCGAAATTACTCCACTTCGGGATATCGGGGCCAACAAATTATATTAAATTCAAACAAGAAGTCAAGAGAAGTCCCTTGTTTGGTTCAGTAGAGCGCGAATGTAACGACGATTTTTTCGAGTTCCAGTTTAAACCGCGACCGGTCTGTGCGACTGACTATAGCAAAAAACATTTGCTCAAATCTTGCGAGGGGAATATAAAAAATACCTTTCTGTTATAAAACAAAACTTGCTATCTTTTTCTGACACTGACAATTCATAGCATCGCCCTTCGAGCTTTTTCAATTATAGGAAGCGTTACAATATAGGCACAAAGTAAATACATAGCTACAGAAAATATACATGTATATGCCATCTAACGTGACTGTAAAATGAATAACTTCGCAAGAACATGGCACTTGCACTCTATTCGTAATTTGACTTAGAAAGGATTGTCCGAAATTGATAAATAGACACTGAACAGTAACTTACATATTTATTTTGTTATTTTAGAAAATGATTTCTTTACTCACAGTCTGTAATTCTTTATTCAAAATAACGTCAACTAATGCAATCTTGCTCTTTGAAATGGACTGAACTTTCAAATTTTCAGTTGACCATCACCATCCTCAGACCGTATAATATTCTTTAACAAATAAATCTTGAAAATAAGTGAAACACAAGCACGAGCAGATACACAGTCACTAATATCCTTATCAAAAATCGTGAACATTCTCTGCAGAGTACAAGTTGATTCTAGCAGACCTCTCTCAAGAAATAAATGCTCCATTCATTTCACTTTAATTTAAAATTGAGCATGTTCACATAGTTGTTTAATGTAACTTTTGTTATGGTTTTGAGAACATGACAGTATCGTAACTACAGTTTCTTATATCTCTACATGTAAGTCAATTTCATAATTTTAAGTTGTACTTCCTATGGGTAACCTAGTATAATAAGATGTTTTCTGATATAAATTGGCGCTACTCTAATATCTTGTCATAAGTGACTTATTTCTACATGAGAGACATAATAAAAAACATAAAGAAGCATGTTTAAAATAAACACAATAGATACTTTATAACACAATAGATATAGTAAGTATCTATTAGGTATACGCAATGTGTACGTGTAATCTATATAGTCTTGTGATGGGTCACCGATTGTCTCTAAAACGGTATATTTTTTACTGTGAAGTCGCAAATGTTGTCTTGTATCCTTCTTGATCTGTAAATGACATATCACCATTTCATGTCTGTCGATAGTAGTAAATGGAGACAGCGCTGACTGGGAAGTAATAGTAAGTACCAAAATAGCTATAGTTGGGCAGTCAGCTAAGCTTTCCTGCAAGTCGACTGTTGCTTCACTACCTTTGTGGATGAAGAACCGAAAACTGATATCACCGGAACCTTCATTTGTAGATGATTGCTGCTATCTTTCTCGTAATTTTCTGAAGGATGAGTGGAACCTTGTCATCAAGAACGTGACTAAAAGTGATGAAGGAAACTGGTCATGTGAATTTCCGGATAAAAAGCTATCAAAGATAACTAAAGTAATCGTTCTAGGTATGTCTTAGGTACTGAACATTTATCAGTGATCCTAGGAAGGTCCTTCAACCATTTATTCGAGGTTGAATTTTACAATGCACAAAGTGAAAACTATTAAGTGTTACATTCAAACGGAATTTTATTACTTAATTCAGCGACCAAGTGTACAATGTACATTGGTACATTTCGTACGACTATAAAGAAAAGTGTTTCTCAAAACTTAAGTATTTACGTCCGACTGGTTAATAGTTGGTGGTATCATGGAAGAATTGGATTAAACATCCAGAATTGATTACCCGACTTCTGACGAATTCTTTGTTCAGATTTATCCTAAAAATAAATATTGAAAGACGTCTTCAATATTTAGGTTTGCATAATAAATCGTGTGATCAGCGAGAGCTCATCTTAAAAAACAATTTATCTTCCACTGGAGATTCCATGTTATGATGTATTTTTAAACACAAACCTGGCTAGTTTGCGTTCAGAAAAGGACGTTACCGTATTTGATGTCGTAAAATATCAAGATAATTTAACTTTGATCATATAGCAACAGCAAAGTAAAGAGTGTGTGTCAGTTTCCAGGGAACGTACCGTAAATGCTGCTAAGCAATGGTTTCTGATTTATATAAGACATTATAGCATCAATGACTTCCGATTCCGCCCTCCAACAACAGCTGTTTTTAAGACCTAATCTACAATGAAGACACAAAGCAAGAGTACGAAATGTATGTGATGTCCAAGTCTCTTTCACAGATTCTGGACCAAGATGCAGTTTATTATCTGACATTGGTCCCACCAATGAAGTCATCGAGGGAAGTACACTAAATGTTCTATGTAGTGTCCAGGACAAAGCCACACCACCAGGATTCTTGACTTGGGCAGAAAATGGAGAAGAGATGATAAAGGGAAACAGTCCATTGACGTATACGAAGAAGGTGAAGAGAACAGACAATGGGGCTCTATTTAACTGCAATCTGACACATACAAGCATTCCATTGCCACTAACTTGCCCTAAAGACATAAAATTGGATGTTCAGTGTAAGTATGTAAGATTATTAATTCAAAAAATGTAATATTCACTTGGACGTCATACAGGATATGTGGCATTCTAAACTGATCAGCTAATATACAAATTGTAGTGATATAGCAGACATGTCACTATGTACCACAGTTTCATAAATTTGGTGATCCTTTGTATTAAATGGTCTAAAATCATTAAGTCATCTCACATAAAGTGCGACTCTGAACGTTATTAGTCAAAGGAAGACGAAACAGATGGCACAGAACGTGCAAGCCAAAAAACTGGGCGTCTTAAGGTCACAAAATACCCATAAATGCTGTCAGCGGGACTAAAATGCTGTTGATAGTTACCGAATAGCAAAGGGTATATATTATTTTTAAGTCGAGCGTTTACATTTCAGATCCCCCAAAACCGATGAAGCTACCGACAGTATGAGTAAAGAAAGGTAGCAAATTACAAATCAACTGCTCCTGCACACCTGGAAGACCACAACATACTGATGTGAAATGGAAAAAAGCTGGTGAGAGACATGCAAAAAGGTCAAACCCACTGATTATTGACAATATTCAACCCGGAAGAAATAATGTCAAACTACTATTTACGTGTGTCGTCAGCAACCTTTACTACAATGGTATCCGTGGTGAGAATAGTATTACAACCTCGGTTACAGTGCAGTGTAAGTGCCAACCTCAAACGTAGTCTTTTTACGGAGTTGTTTTTGTGTCAAAACAGATACGTGTTATACAGACTGGTGTTCTAAACGCGCTCCATGCGAAGAAATTTGCAGTTTCTTAAAGTGCTAGCACCCATAATCTCATTATAATACACTTCAGGTAGCTACAAGAAATCATGTCGTCGATTTCTTTAACTATTTAGCCCGGGGTTCCCCTAGTATTTTCATACGGGGGTGTGCCAAATTGAAAACACATATTTCAAAAAAGACCAATTGTTTGAGATTTGCTCTACAAATTTTGAGAATTTTTCACATTTACCCTATTTTATGTGGAGGCTTTTCTAAAGCATGGAACATTTGTTCTGTTACTGGCCCTTGCTTAGGGTATTTTTCTGATGAAAAATGGATCCATATTTAGGGATTTTTGAAGCGAAAAAGTAATCATATTGGGCGGCACTTACCCGTACATATTTCTATGGAAGTACCCCCGGGGGCTGTTCAGTCAGTTCGTACGCGGAATGAACAATTTTCATTGGACCACTTCGCTGACCTATGTACTTTCAGATGAACCAGTCGTTACAGTCCCTTTAGTAACGTATGTCAGAGAAGGTGAGAACCTAAATGTGACATGCGCAGTAGAATCTGAACCAGAGGCAAATAATGTAGAGTGGATCTACCCTAACGGAACTATAACGCGAAGTAGGACACTGGCCATAGACAACATCCACAGATCACAATGGGGAACATACACATGTAGAGCTGAAAACCAGTTCTGTGACGAAATCGGAGGGACCGGGCACGGAAGCAACACAACGCTTGTTGACATATACTGTAAGGGTAACTTCTCATTTTATTCTAGTCGCTAAAATTGAATAACCTGTATACAAAACTGTTGCAATACCGTCAGGGGCTATAAGATGAAAATTTTAATGATTTTAGCACTATTTTTACTTCGTATATCAATTGTAAAAAATGTTGAAACACTATATAGTTTGTCAACAAATAGACTACACATTTAAAATGCGCTGTTATTGTTTTCATCTGAATTGTAGCCCAGACTAGAATTCACTTGGTCAAAATAGAAATGCATTTTACATATGTACAGGATGAGTTGACAAGCTAAATAAATACTATGTATGTCAACATGTTTGGGAAGTTAAACAAGAAACTGTGGTTGCCATTTAACGAAATGTGAAAAAAATCATCACAGATTTAATCTTTCACTTACTGGCCTTTTAAGGGATTTTAATGCTTACTCACCATTTCATATGAAGAAACCAATTACACTTGGAGTGATTAAAATGTTGTCTGTTTAATAGCAATTCCTGAAGATGGCTTTACTTTTGATCGAGTCCAACAAACCTTTGCATAAGTTTGATGTGAAGATCCCTGTGTTCAGTTCCAGCGAACAAAGTAGACATCTATGCGAGCGATGTGGGTCCTATCGAATCCGGTAACGAGGTCAGTTTTACATGTACTACGAGCAGCAGTAACCCTGCAGCAACAATATCTTGGTACATGAACGGTTCCTATGTCCACGACGGGGACGAGTCTGTCAGCATCGGGGATGTTCATGAAAGCATCGGTGACTTCAACGGCAAAGTATCAGAACAGATGCTAAGCATTATCACAAGACCAGAGCACAACATGGCACCGTTCAAATGTGTAGCGCGGAACACAGAGTTCGATGATACGCATGGTGTAGAATCAAGTCAGATTCCGCTAACAGTATACTGTAAGTACTCATACACGTGTGCGACGATGGGCTCTTTACACATTAACCGATCATCAGTGCTGTACACTCTGTTTGTGGTTTACATGATTCAGATGAAAACTTTGACCTCAGGTCATATCAACATGTCATGTACTCTGACCTCTTGACCTTCTCATTCACCTGAATCTGGGGTGCCATTCAAACTTTTCTTAGCGATCGTTGAAATGAGTACATAGACCATTCGGGTCAAAAAAGAGATACAATGCCTTACCCCGGGGGCTTAATGTATGAAAGTAGGACATAAACACTGTGTGACTTCCACAATTTTTTGAGATTTTTACAAATTTTTGAAACCTTTACAATTTGCTTTACAAAGTTGAGAAACCAAGTAACGAGCACCAATGTAAGATTTGTTTGTTTTTACCACGAACAGTTTCAAAGTATCCAAAAAATTGCAAGGCTGTACTGCAGATAGAGAGGAGCTACCCTCGCGATGAAGACTATTTTGAGGCGAATACGACCTTAGTAGTGAGGTGTACATCATGCAGCAGTAACCCGCCCGCTGATCTCAATTGGTACGTAAACAATGAGAAAATGACGTCATTGCTGCATCCAAAGTCTCATCGAGACGGACTATGTGGTGGTAAAATATCCGAACAAGACTTTGCTCTAAGGTTGACGTGGCGTCATCACGGTTCTACTTTGCGATGTGACGTGACAAAACCCAACGATGCTGACTCTGTTATTGATTTTGCTACTTTGAGGCTGAATGTGCATTGTAAGTATAGATTAAATGTCTCTGTAAACCAAAGGAACTGCGCATGTCTACCCCTCTGTGCCAGTGATGTGAGCGAATCAACACAACTCACGATCTCTGTTGAGATCCGGTGGACTTTATCTAATGACGATTCACTTCGGTATTACTTCATGACTACTGAGAATATATCTAAGCTTCTACGAGCGTGATACTCTGGTCTTGACCACTTTCTTAAGTGTATAACAACACTATTGATCACATTCAATTCGTAACAGTCTGTGACAAAATACTTCTTTCAAGAAGCGTCAGGGTGCAACCTTCGCTATATTATACGACCTTTTTCTCCATCTGAGACCCAAGCGAGTTCAGTAAACATGCTCTTACCGCACATTTGCAGGGCATTGAAACGCAAGATGGGTAATTAAGAGTATTACAGTGCAGTTGATGATGCATACCATGATACTTTAGTTTTAATTATTTATCTCTGTTATTGTTCATATTACATGATGAAGCAACCCGATATTCAAATCTGCAACAAGATTTGAATCTAACGGTCCTGGAGGAGGTTGTTGGACTTTAGGCAATAATGTACAAAAGCAAACTTTGCCTGTCATAAAGTACGAGGCGAAGCTGAGTACACTATTGAGTGCAAAATTTGCTTGAGTTTATCATAGGCTGGGAGGGTGAACATAACTTCTATTACTAGTATTTTATAGTCTTGACAATGCCAGTAAATTTGTAGATGTAGAAAATATCTAGGGTCACAATGTTGAATAATCAGATACATTATCAGTAATAATCTAGGAGGATGACGTCACAAAATTCACTGGTATTGACAAAGCTATTATATCATATATATATCATCCTTATTTTGCAATAAAGTCTTGTATTGTCACGATTTTTAAATGTCGCCCCCTATGTCGCTTTTGACGATGTTTTCTCCTCATAAAACTATAGATCCACCGATTGTCCTGCATCGAGAGCGAAATAACCAATCGAGGGCAAATCAAGGCGAGTCTGCAGAACTGGTGTGCCAGAGACTGGCAATCCAATCCCAAATATATAACATGGTATGACCCGGTTGAAGGGACGCCTATTATCTCGGGACTTAATTACAGCGTTAATGGCTCAGTCGTCACAAGTATTCTTACCTTAAACAATGTCACTCGCGATATCCATGGGAAGTACATATGCCGGGCCAGTAATCACATGGGAATAGCCAATTTCACCATCACCCTTGGAGAAAAAAGTGAGCATTTTCATTTATTTTCACAAGCATGTCGCTTTTTAGCAAATACATACAAACAGATAGACAGACAGACTGACAGACAGACAGACTGACAGACAGACTGACAGACAGAAGAGTCAGTTATTATTTGACTGACTACAAGAAGTCGATTACAGAAAGGTGGAAGAGCGATGATATGATAGCATAATATTACAAAGTCTTACAGTATAATACACCTTGATGACTTTGGCTGTACTTTTCAAGTATGACGTTGATCTGATGCACACGTAAAATACAACATTTGAACAGGTAAAGTAAACATGGAAATACTGTTGACTTCATAATAATTGGCAAATCATTCTCATCCGTTCCCCTATCATTGCAGCTAAGCCTGATGAAGCTACGGATGTCAATGTCACTGCGAGGTCAAACACACTAATTGTGACTTGGAAACCTGGTTTTGACGGAGGAGAAAAACAGAGCTTCTATGTTGAATATCTAGAATTATCCTCCGGTGAACAAGGAGCAACAGAGACGACGGAAAATGAGATGATCGTAATTAAGGAGTTGAAACCACTTACACTCTATGCTGTGACGGTAGTGAGCGAGAATGTGTTCGGCGAAAGCAGAAGTTCAACAGTTCAACAAAAAACATTAGGTACGTTTTATTCGATCCGATTTACAACTGAATATTTGAGACCCCGTGCATAACATTTTTCCAACACCTGGATTGCTTCGCAGTGTAATATCCTCGACAGACTTTTGTTTTTCAAGTTTTTTACGCTCACCATGTCTACTTACAGATCATTTGTCAGCGTCACCTCCCTCCACGGATGTAACAGGCGATGAATCTGGTCCCATTAGTAAGGGTATTTGGATTGTTGGCATTTTAGCTGTTTTATTGATGTTACCACTCGCCACGGCCTTGCTCGTAGTAGGATACTTCAAACGGAAAAGAAAAAGTGGGTAAAACAGACGGCGTTTTCTGGCATCTTTAATACGTGATAATGTGAATCAAAGAGTTTGCATGCTTTTAGGAAAACGAGCTTTTGCATGCCTTTCTGGGTTTTTAGGGTTTTCAGACCAATGAGACTGTTTTCAAAGGTCCTTAAAATCATTTTGTTAATTAAACTTCGTTTTGCTTGATGTTGACCCAGTCAGGACCTAATTCCCCCTCCCATTTTGCATGATTACCTATGATGACCTTTTGACCTTCTTTTACGTTTCTCAACAACGACAAAGTCTCAAAATATGCTCTTTTGTTGGATATTGACTACAGTTGGAGAAAGATATGTTCCTAAATTGTTTGAATTGTTTGAAGCTCGGATGATCATTGACCTCCTTTCATGTATCTCATAATCCGAAGTCAATAATTACAACAACAACGGGGTCTAAAAGTTTGGTTTCGGTTGGATGTTGATCAGAATTAGATTTTTCCGACGTTTTAAGGATAACTTGGATGACCTTTGACCTACATTTACGTATCTGAAGGAGTATCAGGGGCGCGAGAGGACTTATAGCAACTGATGAGACAGAGAAAACTAACAGGATTCTTTGCATGGGATCTGTGTTGGCAAAAAAACACAAGCATTCATGCAAACACCTCGAAATCTGGCCACGATCATCTATACTCATTTTATCATCATTTTATTCTGTCTAGTCCTTGTAACCTCCACAAATGTAAAAATCTCCACAAATATAATATCAACCACAATTCTAATAAAATCAACTTCAAATGTAATAAAACTGTCAACCATTAATGTAACAACCTGCAACCACAAATGTAATAAACAAATTAACCAGAAATGTAATAAAACTCAATCATAAATGTAATAAACTTGAACTTGCATATGTGATCATTTGTTTATCAATGCCCAAAGTAAATAATAACTTTAATAAGACTAGTGTAATGTTATTGCATACTTTCCTGAAACTATAGGTTTTCTTTCCGAAACACAGAATAGAATACTTTGAGAATACTATCAGAAAACGGCAAGGTACCGATCAAAGCGTTAGATAATGGAAGCGGAACAGCAGTTCTAGACACTGATAATTACATAATAAGGAAGCGTCAAAATAACTCGTCAACAGTGATACCACACAAAGTTTATGATAGATGATCAGAACAAATAGCAGAGAAATATGCAACCTTATGACAGAAACTTACGACACTAACATATTGACGAGAACATGTATCCATGTTTAAATCTAGTAAAAACAATACGAACACTACCTTGAACACAGTAGAACAAAATTAGACATCCTAACATCCCCAGTGAAGGAACAAACATCAAGTGGGACAACATAGGAATACAGAAAATCTATCGATTATTCCACACAATTTATCCACATAAGATGAATTTCAGGCGACTGATTAAGAAAGTACGGCAAATTTCGATAAAGGCGTTAAAGGATCGTAGTGTTATACAGTCTCCTCCACTGTGGAGTAGAGACTGCACTGACGTTCAGATTACAGCTGTGTCTCACCATGGCCAATCAGTTTTGTACCAAAATAGGGAAACGTAAAATACACTTTCAAATGTACACAACACACTAAACGAAAACAATTAAGATATGAATAATGTGTGGAGTTGCTTTCCTTATTACAAAGATGAATATTTAAGGGCTAATTCCTCAATTGCAACGACAAAATAGATTTATTACATTTATGGTTGACAAGTATTACATTTATGGGTGATTTTTTAATTACATTTATGGTTACCAGTTATTACAATTGTGGTTGGTGTTTTTATTACATTTATGGTTGATTTTTGTTACATTTATGGTTGATATTACATTTATGGAGATTATTACATTTGTGGAGGTTACAATTCCTTTTGAATCATTTAGGCAACTTATTGTGACTGACCTGTTTGTCTGCCACGGTATCTTTCAGTTTGTCCCCCTTTTCGAATTAATGTATTCAAAATACATTTGTGTCTTGACAGGAGTAAACTCAAGAAGGAACATACAGAGGTAGAGTAACGTATATTTTTTCGATCCTAACGTTTATCAGTTCGTATATTTAACCTTTAATCATTTCAATAAAAATCATTGTTAACTCTATCTAGCTATTTTCTCTTTATGACATTTATTGTTTTTTTTATATCAGATCCAATGCAGCTGGAGGGCCTGAAATCGAGTACACAAGTAAGTTTTCTATTGCTATTATTATTATTATTATTATTATTATTATTATTGTACTTGGGCCTCAGCCCAAGTACATTTGTTTTCATTCCGTGGGAAAAAACTCTGTAAGGTATAACCATTCCTGGCTGAGACCAGGGAGGGCAAAATGTCTTGACTTCATCTTTCTTGGCATAATAAATGGCGTAATGATGTTAACTGAATGGAAGTGCTGCTCTCAGCCAGTCTTGAATAAGTGAGATGTGAATATTAATGCTTCTCTATCTGAGTTTTTGCCACAAAATCTTCTGAATATAATCAAAATGTGCATCGAAATGCAACAATTAATGCACCCTCCGTTTCCTAGGCGATGGCACGACCCTTGCTACACCTACTGGACGAGCCAAAGTGGGAGGGGTAATTTCAGTTTGGTCGAACGAGAGGGATCGAGACCAGAATTTAACATTTAAACTTGAAACATGTTTAATCGCTGACAAGATGTGGACTAGTGTTAATCGAAGTAAAATTGTAAAAAGGAAAGGTTTTATATCCCGGACACAATGAAATACATTACTACTGGAAACTGTACCCCCAGTTGAGAATAGTAATGCCCACAGCGATGGAGAACACTTATCCTTGAGCTGAGAAAACCAGACCATCATTTCGAAATAGAGCTGCAGATTCGAGAAGCTCGTTCAAAATAGCTAGTACACCCCATAAAGGGGTGGTTTCGAGTTTTGAGGGCAAATTTCGCCTCCTTCATATAGAAATCGTACGTTTGTTTTTCCAGGAGAACACACCATTTGACACAAAATTTGCATGTAAAGGGGTCGCCAGTAAGCACGTGGTCAAATCTGGCATAAGAAACAATATGAAATGTTGGGTAAAGCCAGTCCAAAATAAACTGATTTGAACTTTTGTGTTTTGTAATTTATACCACTGCAGTAACATTACCTTTTTTTGACAACATCACACAATGTAATACGTTTTGAAACTGAATACTCCGACGTATTCTGTGTCTCCTTTGCTAAAAAATACGGTATGCCGATTACCATGTAAGGAGATGATGACGTCAAGACAGATTTGTAGTGTGTTTGGTCCTGGATGGTGCACGAAGTTTTGTCAAGGTAGCTTGTGTATTTATTTCCTAAATGGGAGAGATTAGGGTCGATCTAAACGAAGGCCGAAAGAATGTTTTGATCCTCTAAGCGAGCTGAACTCTAACGCGAATGGTTGGATAATTTGGAGGATGTCTAGAATGATCTCGTCTCATTAAGATTATTTGGCGGTCAGTATTGAATTTCAACTGCGTCACAAGTTTGCGAAATGAGTATTCCGTCGAACGGTCAACGAACTATATTTTAGAAATCTGGAGACATGGCACATCGCATTTTTATTTTAATATTTTATATTTACAAAAGATGTAAGAAGCAATGATTTTGTCGAAAATTCTGAAAAAAATATAGGAAGATTTGATCGCGAACACATTTTCACTTGGGGTCAACTAGCTCTGCGTACGATGCTGTGTGTTCCGCTACAGCTAATCGCCCCGCTCACCACAGCCCTGCAAAGACCCGTACGCGTACGTAGGGTCGGTGACTTCAAATCCATTTTGGGACTTGACGTAAAAAGCCAAATTACTGCCGAAATTCAGCGTTCTTGGGCCCAAGTCGTATCCCAGCCTACCTCAGCTACTCGATCGCTTCCAAAAATGACAGTCTTTTATTCACTTCTCGTAAATAACCGTCGATGTCGGCAACTCTCTCGCTAGCCCTGCGTACGATGCTGTGTGTTAGCTGTAGCACATAGCATCGTACGCAGGGCTAGGGGTCAACATGGGGTCGCAGCCATGTTGCCTCAAAACTTATTTCTGTCTGCACTCAAAACTCAAAAATGTCGGATATGAACCTGAAAAATCGATGCAATTTTGTCAAACTTCGGCGAAATTTCAGCATATAGACAAAATTTCATCTAGGTAAGGTAAATTTACTGAAATTTGATCGACAAATAATCCTGAGCTTGAACGTGACAGCTCGCCTTCTCCGGGAAGTCAATCATCCAGCTGCTCATACACAGTTGCCCATATGGCCAGGTTTATGAGATTGTTTTCAAGCGACGGCGGCAGACCGTACGGGGCTCTGGATATGAACCTACCGCCAGTGTAGCTGTTGCGTTGTTTTTAGTCACAGGCGCTCCTTAGTTCGGTAGTCTGCTAAGTGGATCGATTTCGGATCGATCTATTGATCCCGTAGTCGATATGCCCGCCACTGCAACCTAAATACTACTGATTGGCTAATCAACGGCCAAAACAAAGGTCATGGCTAAACGTCACTGGTGTTAGTATAGTTGAACCAATCAGCAGTGGAAAAAATGACATCATATGGTAGAATCGTTCTGCAGGCCGCATTTCACCGCGCTTGGTCACAAACACGACCGATTTCTTCAAGATGACGCGAGTAACACATTCATCAGTGTGATTTTCGAGGAGATGGTTAAATTTGTGATCCAACTAGGTATATGGGAGTGTAGTTCTGAATGTTTTGTGCGAGCGCACGGCCAGTTGACAAATCGGGTGGTGTGTTTTTTGAGTGACTGTGTTGCACACCTTGTGAGTATTTAGGTGCAGTGGTGGGCATATCGACTACGGGATCAATAGATCGATCCGAAAATCGATCCACTTAGCAGACTACCCAACTAAGGAGCGCCTGTGTTTTAGTGCCCACGGACGAAGTCCTGGGGGAGTTATAGGTTTGGTCATGTCAGTCCGTCCGTTCACGCAGATATCTCAGACATGCCTGGTCAATTTCTTTCAAACTTTGCACAAGAATAGTACCCAAACCCATACAGATGCACGTCGATTTGTTTCACAATGCGATCGAATTTGGCCGTGTTAGAGGACTTTTTAGTTTACACCTCCATAGACTCCCATGTATAAGGCAGTTCTCCATAGACTTTCATGTATAAGGCCAAGAAAAATAAAAATTTAGTTTCTCATCGTATTCATATTGCCTAAAGGATGCAGTGACACAGTTTTTTGTCCCCACGGATAAAGTCCAGGGGGCTTATAGATTGGGTCATATCCATCCGTGAGTCCATCAGTGAGTCCATCGGTTCACGCAGATATCTCAGACATTTTGACAAGATATCATGTGACCTTGGTGACCTTTGACCTCAAATATACATTATTGTCCATAACTCAGTAACCACAAGTGCTAAACCTTTCATATTTGGTATGATGGGACACCTTATGACGCCACATATTGTACCTCATTAATTATGCGCATATCTAATTTTGAGCGAGCCAATAGAGCTAGAGGTCTGACTTTTGGTATATAGGGATAAGTTAACAATATAATTTGTTTGACAAAACGTCACGTGACCTCAATGACCTTTGACATCAAATATACATATTTGTCCACAACTCAGTAACCACAAGTGCTACACCCTTCATATTTGGTATGATAGGACACCTTATGACACCACATATTGTACCTCATTAATTATGCGCATATCTTATTTTGAGCGAGCCAATAGAGCTAGAGGTCTGATTTTTGGTATATAGGAATAACTTAGCAATACAATTATTATGACAAAATGTGACGTGACCTCAATGACCTTTGACCTCAAATATATATATTTGTCCACAACTCAGTAACCACAAGTGCTACATCCTTCATATTTGGTATGATAAGACACCTAACGACACCACATATTGTACCTCATTAATTACTCAGTTAATCAAATGCCTAATTGACAGGAGGAAATTCAAGACCATATTTGAATAGTAGTATATATTGTCCTCAAAATTACTCTATCTCGGCCCAAGTACTCATTGCCTTCAGCAATACTGCCTTGTTATATTATTATTATTATTATTATTATTATTATTATTATTATATTAGCCGTTGTTGTTTGTTGTCGAGCCAACATAAACAGTCAACAGAATTGTTTCAGACGTTATCTCTATGAGAGTTTTTATGTTTAGTTCGATTGTGTAACACTTGTAAATGTTGTCCGTTGTAATCTTCACCGAACATTATTTCCCCTGTAGGGATATCGTTTAGTCTCCCAAAAGAGGGCAGAGCAACCCAGACTAGCCAATCTGAAGAGCAAGAAGCAGTTGTTCACATGCCAATATATGCCGTTCCACAGAAAGACAAGAAAAAGAGAAAACAAACAGGTATTTTCTCGGGGAGTTCTAAAAATTAGTGTTTATGAGTGCAATTTTAAGTTTTTCATAATTCTGAAAGTTTTACATGCAGAAATTTTATGTTAACATCACTTGGTACTTTAGCCATTGTGCTAAACAGTACAAACCACTCAGAAAAAAAGAAACACAGTCAAGTTACATTGATTAATTCAAAACTTTCGGAATGAATCTTGATGTGACTGTCCTTACGAAATTTCTGAACATCTTCATCTTCAGATTCAAAGGCAACGAAAAACACACTGTACGAAAATGTAATTTCTGCTGACCGTTCAGCTGGGATACACGGTACTAAGGACAACAAGATAGGTAAATATTTTAAAGTTGAAGCAAGTACACTTTGTATGATCAAGTTCCTTCAGTTTGTATGAAAAGCATGTTTGTCTTTTCCTGTCTGTCTGCCTGCTTGTATGTCTGTCTACATGTATGTGCTCATGCGTGAACAAGCCAGTGAGAAGAATACCTGTTTAAGTTGAGTATCTGAGCCAAATATCAGTTTTACCAATGGACCAATGTTTGTTTTTTATCGTTTTACATTCATGGGTTTGACTTTTTTCTATTTTCTACACGAAACTGAAAAACAACATGATAGTGATCAAACTGTATTTTGCTCTAATGCCATTGTATTAATATTTATATTTATAATTTATCTATTTATCGAAATGCTATTTTTATTTTTCAATCTCGCTTAGCTGATGTCGAGTCGGTACATTACACAAATATCGAACGAAGTTCACAGATGACGTCAGAAGGCATTGAAGTGGAGGGTCTGTCACGTAGCCACGAGTCTCGCAAGGACGAATCTCTGACGTACATGAACTTGCCACACGAGTATTCCCGAGAGACAACACGACAGGAAGGTGTCTACGAATTGCTTCAGGAACCAATTCCCCCGAGAGATGTTGGCTCTTTACTTAATGATGAACGACAACGCAGCAATGGTGAGGCTGACGTTTGCGAGCGTGTGCCATACGAGAACATGCCGCTGATCGGGAGTCCCGGTGCTAAAGACGTCAACACCGTATCGGATGATTGGTGCGAATCTGTAAACGGAGCGACTTCTGACAGGGAGCAATGCTGTGAAGAACACACATATGCAAATCAGAATGAAATCGAAAGTGAAAGTAATTACGAGTTGCTTGAATGAAAATTTGCCCGCTTGCTTGCTCTGACTATCTACAGTACTGTTTTCATTATTTTAATCCTACACATTTTTTAGTATTTCATCAAGTGATTCGATTGATATTTGACAATTACAGAAGATGTACATTATGGTTATTTTTCTGTCATAAATTTACTGTAACAACAATAGTCATTTAGTCCATTTTAATGTTTTGAGTCATATGTCGGGCAAGTGTTAGTAGAAACCCATGTGATAGAAGTCACATGTGTTAGGTTTCCATAAGATTACGGTTATGTGACTTTCTCTCAATCAACTGGCTATTGATTTTGGAACTTACAAAAACATACACGTTTCTCAAATGAAGCAAACGGCCACACAGGCGAATGGTTGTGACATATAAAGATACTATCTCGAAAACTGATGGTTTTGTACTTTTAAAAAACCCTCCTGAAACTCGGCGTACTTAGAGTGTAGCTGTGTTTTTGCCTGACCTCATATCTTCTGAACTACGAAGTACTTAAAATACTTTACTCTCATGTAGAACAAAATTTCATCAGATTACTTTGAAACACAATCCTGGCAAATACTTTGTCTTGCTTGAAGGATTTCTTTCAAACAGCGGATGTGTACCCAGTATATTTAAAGTATATGCAAACTGTACGTTTTTATTTAGCCTGTGTGTTGAAGGATTTCTTTCATACACTATTAACTATTGTCGTAATGAAAGGAAACGGTAGGTTTCGAAAACCTGCTATTATTTGGTCATTATTCAGAATTCTTATAGTCATTATAATTTACGATGAGTTTCACACCGGTAGACTGTCCACATAGTCTTACTGAAAGAGGTAATCGAACTTGACAGCTATAAACAGTTCATCTCTATGCCCACGACGTTTGGACCTGCATTTTTCAAAAGAACCATGACGCATTCTTTCGCTTTCATGTCGTTACGTAATATCCTTCACGATCAATATCTAGAATACGTTCGTTACGATCAGAGTTAAACGCGTATTGGAGACATAAAACTGTAAAAATAATAGTATTTTAGAAAATACGAATACAATGAAAATATATTTTACAAATGGATAATAAATATACTTATACCTTTCTAAATCGACTTCTTCATTTTCATGGAATTGCGTGTTACATTGTACCGTTTACGTACTCAGCGTACTCAGACGTTTACTAGTTTCCGCCATTGTGGTATACGTATAGTTCAAAATTTGATCAATATTTTCAACATGTCGACCAGAATAAACCTGTTTCTTAGGCTTCCTGTTCTCAACAAAATAGCTAGTGACATTTTATTGATATTATTCGGTGTTTAATCCGCCTCCAGATTAATGTATATATTTGTTACAACTACGTAAGGCTTTCTATAAAGAGAGATTTAAAAGCGAAAGTTGAGGCAGCTGCAAAAAATTCCTGACGTATTTTCAGTGCAGTACTCGGAACTATCGATGACTCATTACGGTGGAACACGGTGACCTTTGACCCACATAGGTATTTGAATACCTAAGTAATTACAAACAGGTCTGAGTCGTCTGATTCTCTTCCCCATTTCTGCCGCGAACTTGACTAAGGTCCCACATGGAAAATTTCTGGAAACATATTCGGAATTGTATCCACGTTAAGTTCTTGTAGTCCTCCAGCCAAGTCATCCTCTAATAGGCGAACAGTATTTAAAATATCACATCACTGTAGAATCTACGAACAAGACTAAAATAGCAACGTTCTCTGTAAAGGTTCGCTATACCAGCAGGTATAAAAAACCTTTTTTGTTTTTTGTTTTCATTTTACTCAGTTGAAGGTCACGCAAATATCATGCTTTAATGTTGAAATGTTGAAACGTTCTTTCAGTAAAATAAAAAGTAACATGTTTTTTTTTTCATAGTAGGTCTCAAAACGTAGTGCGACGACGCGGATTGTATGTTTTTTCTGTCAACTGTACCTGAATGTTGTTTGTTCCAAAGAGCAACACTGCTGCAAAGATTTTTTTTACATCTTCTGACTATACAGTTGTATGCTTCTTTTTAACCACCTCCGATGCCGAGAGCCCTGCCATGCAACATGTTGCACGACAGAGCTTTCCTACGGTTAATCCGATGCCTATGGTATGTAAAGGTTCTAGTTATAACAAAGCTGGTTTAGCCTATAGATCTTCAAAGAGAATTTGACGATGTAACGCTGGAAAAAAATAAGTTTAGAATGTTTGAATATATGTTTATTCCATGGCCATCTACGTTGAGTCACGTATTGAACCGAGAAGACTAAATATGCAGGTAATAAATTCGGATCGTAAACTCAGATCCCCTCGGCAATAAGATGAGCCACAGACCTTTTAAGATTTCAAGCGTGTATGGTTGGGCTTAAGTCTAATTTTATAAACCAATCACGATTTATTTGTCTGCTAAAATTGATCGATGAACTCTGGTAAGGAGTTAGGCACATGTAAACAGCCACTCTGGTGGCTCGAAACTAATCGGATCGAAACTAATTGCGTCATGTCGAATGCATGAGAAAAATGTTTGGTGGCATTCAAACGGTATTGAGGTCTCGAAACCTTTGACATAAAGGCTCAAAGCATGTAATTAAAAATAGTTTACAGGGGAAGCAGCCATATTGACTACTGAATGAAGCATTAGTAGATTAACACTCTAGCATGAACACTTAAATTCAGTACTCGTTCTCACTGTTTTTAAATTTCGAGGCGACGCCAATTTTCCACAGGGATAAGTTGAGTCATAACCCCTTGAAGTAATCTTTAAGTGTATCGTTATAAGTATCACAGACCACGGAATAGGAATCGTGCGTAGACACTGTGCAGTTTGTTCGTCTGTGACGATGTACATGCTCCATTGATTTTTCCCTTTTCTACTGCGGTTAATCGTTTCCACGTGCGCCACGAACAATCTAGTGCTTTAAATCAGTAGATTTATCATTGACTCGCAAATCACGTGTCCAGGGTTAATCACTGGAGTTTTCACACCACAAAGCCAACTTGATATTTTCTAAACTTTCAAAGCTCAATTTTGCTATTTTCTGAGAAAAATTGACCGAAACTTACCTATGACAGCAAGGAATTTCATCATTCTTTCATTTCACGTCAGCAATACGGTATGCAAAGGAAATTTCGTGACTTAGTGTACCATTGGCCATGGTGTAACACCTCTGATGACAATTAGGATTCACATTGAAACGTTTCCTCAAAGTCCACGATGACCATTATCCGAACTTGCATTTTAACAATGTCCAAAATCACGAATGCAGACTGTATCGCTGACAAGGGGGCCTTAAGGATTGCTGTGCGGTGTTGGAAACGAAGAAAAATATGCACGATGAATGACAAATTAATAAAGATCATAAATCAGAAATTAATTCTGAGAGAGAGAGAGAGAGAGAGAGAGAGAGAGAGAGAGAGAGAGAGAGAGAGAGAGACAGACAGACAGACAGACAGACAGACAGAGACAGACAGACAGACAGACAGATAGACACAGACAGACACAGACAGAGGGCAGAGGCAGAGAGAGAACGACAGACAGAAAGACCCAGAGAGATAGAGACACGGTTGAGCAAGAGAAAAACAACGTATTTTTAGTGTAGTATTCCTTTTTTATGTGAAATATTACGAAGGAATGCTACCAGAACAGTTTACTTAGAGTGTAACATTTAAACATTTTCTTTGAAGACATGAAAGCGTGGAGTATCCATGCAAAATTTTGGAGGGAAAAGAACCAAATCGATGAGATTACTAAAGTTTTCAGATATACACGTATGTACATATTCTGTCACCGTGAAAATCGTCCCCTTTACGGATGGATATATGAATCAAAGTATCCAACATAAGTTGCTTTAGCGTTATATCTTTATTACGTTAGTCGTCTAAAATCTTTGATACTTTACCCTACTGTCTCCACAGATTAAAATTTGCTTCTTGAACATATTTGTTGTGGAATACTACTTTTCGAAACCTCACTTTCCATAATCTTATAGTTGTAAGGAGTGTTTCTAACAATTTTTAAAATGTTGTAATCAATAACGAGGAAAAGTTTACGTGGCGGATTATATGGCGTCAACCTCACCTTGGCTACATCTATTGACTGTGAACTGACTGATTTTATTGCGTCCTTCTGTATCTTGTTTGTATGCTGTGTATATCTTACTAAGAGCACAAACGACGCTGATGTTGCTAATTCATAATGTTGCTGTCAAATTTTGTATTTTCACGTCTAAAGAGGGCGCTATTCCCTATAGAAGTCCAGGCCGACTCGCTGAGAACGAGCGCAGAAAACACCATACGTGTATCTCCGCTGTAACTCGCCAAAGACGACTGACGACATTAAATGATGATAATGTCCCATTATGATGAAGATTGTACGCAAGGCTCCCTGTCGCTAGATGGCGCTCTAATCGGAGCTAAATGCTGAAAATGCAAATAATGATAGCTGCTTTTACGATGTTTACGTGCATTAAAATTGTGGAATCTGGCATCATTTGATAATGTTCTTAGAGTAGCAATTAACGAAGAAAATAGGATGTCGTGGAATTTATTGTGGAGAGGCAAAAGGGATGTCATAAAAATGGGTATTTTCATTTAAAGAGATGACGATGGCAGTAATTTAAGTTGTTATCGAAGGAAAGATATGACAGCATATCAAAGTCAACAATAATCATATATCCCAATGGCATACGTTGCTATGTTGATTCACTGGTTGGCAGTCACTTACCGCCGAGAGCGAATTTGCGATCACTAGTACAATCGTCTGATTAAAAATGAAGGAAATATTATCTTCCATGAAAAATGCAGCAAAAGAAATATCAAAAGACTGAAAGGTATCCAGGTTGATAACAGGTATGACTAGCTTGAACAGCTTGAACAGAGAATAGCTGTAAAAATTAACCAGACTACACTTCGATGCTTTCATCCGATTCTCTTGCACGATTTTCTTTTTTCTGTGGAAAGACAATGCATTTTTAGATCGCGACGACTATTTTAATGCCCACAACATCTCTAAACACTGGTAGCGGAAAATGTAAATGAAATATCATTGGTCAACAAAACAATTGACTAAATATAGTAATCGGAACACAGCTAGATGGTCATCACAAAATATGCAAATGGGGAGGCATAATGATAATGAGAAAGAGTTAATTAAATTTTCCCTCTGTGTGTAAGGATGCCGGTCTTGGCGTGTGAAATCTATCGGTAGGCCTAATTGTCGGCTTGACAGATCTCTCGTATTCCTATTGGTACATGGTCGACGGTATCGCCTGAAGATGATATCAACAGTTACTTTGTTGTTAGTTTTGCTGACGTGGCAGATTGTCGCAGGTAAATATAATTATTTTGAAATCTGCATCACCTTGAACTGTCACTCCATTACGATGCATCGTCGCATATCTTTGCAGACGTTCCTATAGCGTAACCTTGCCGTCTCCTTCAGGCTGATATTTGACCAATCACATTTTGACGTTTTCCGTTGTCCAAACTCCGTAGTGTACAGACATCGGTGAACTTGACACCGTTCTTTCACTCTGTAGGAAGAGGTCATTGACTATCAACCATCACTTCTGAACTTATCGTTGATTTTAACCCTTTCGCCACCATGGTTTCACCAAAGCCCCTTGTTATCAATAGTGAGCATGGACACGTTAATAGGGATTGGAAATGAACGAGATAGGGTAGAATGCGCAAATGGACAGACATCCGGGCACTTCTGTGGTCTACTCCTTGTATTCACTCATTTTGAAGCCCATGGAGTTAAGTTTTCGCTATCATGTTTCAAAGTTGGCGGCAATTTGAATATTGTTTCTCTTATACCAAAATTTGCACGGTGACCCCTGATTTTTATTCTCTTTTATGAGTGATAATGGTTTAAGGACAAGTTTATAACGTTCAATATCGAGTCGGATACAACCTGAAGTTACATTTACATAAAAATCCACTTCTTTCGTAGACACACTGCAGCTAAATGTGCAATTATAAAGATACTGTGTTTTGCTGTGAAATGATATCATTTTCTAACCCAAATGAATCGCCTGTCAAAGAAAACATTCGTTCATTTTTTACATTGTAAGTGTAAAAATTCACTGAATTTTATGTCTTGAAAGAGAGTGACAGAGTGCTACCCTTGTGAGTTTTTGGAAATCGTCTTTATCAGAAGAGATTGCAGAAGCATGCACCTCGAAAGGGAAAGAATTAAATTTAACTTTCGCAATGGAATATTTCAATCATTCTCTTGCCAAATAAAAATAATAATATGGGATCATCGTGCAAATTTTGGCACTAAAAAAACAAAACACCTGATATTTTTCGATATTTGAAATTCTCAAAATAGCTGCCACCCCGTGTTAACTATATGAGGAAAAATTCGCGATTTTTGAAAAACTGAGACGGTAAAACTTTGTCTTACCCCAAGAGCTTTAAAATGAGCCCAAACAAGTGGTACATCAGACAATTGTAAAAGTTTAGTAGTCCGAATATCTGTCTCCGAGGTGCATGAAATTTTTCCTTCGAGATTAATGTCGAACATATTCTTCGTAGCTACTGAAGCTGATAAATACGCTCACCAAAATAGAAAAAAATTATCCCAGTCTCCTTCTGAAAATGCCAGTAGCTGGAACTTTTAATAATTTTTACTTTTTCGTTTTGTATGTCAATCGCGAGTTCTTGTTCTACTCCCCAAAACACTGTTAAGCTTGTCGACACAGCGAGTGCACTGTATTTTGTTTACATTTGAATTTAAGACCGCACCAGAATTCCCCTATCAACAATAACAATGCTGTCTACACATCATGTACAGGCTGAGTTGACAAGCTGAATATTCTTTATCTCAACATGCTTTGACAATAAGAAACTTCTGTTAATATTAAAACAAAAATATTTTTAAAAACATCAGCGAAAATTACAGCTATTAAACTACACTGAATTACTTGAGTGTTTATATGTTGCCATCGGATTCAAATGTTTTAGATGCTAGTGTCAATTTTTGTAACATACCATCGCCACGCACGAGCGGCATTAATTCCCAGCTGGGGCATTATAAATTTTATGGTAATATGTCACCAAATGTCATATTCGGAAGCCATCTCTACAGTGAAAGAGTACGTTTTCAGTTATGTTTTATGCGGGTAGTCGAATTTCTTAGTAACGTATGACATCGTTATGTAATCGCATGCACTAGTACTTCGCAAAGGCAAACAAGTGTGTTAATATATGAGAGTTATATATTTTCATTATTTGTTTGAACTCTAATTTCATATTCAAATTACGGTGCGGACTATGATGGGGCAAATTAAGCAACTAATTAGCCACTGGAAATTGATTTTGAGATGATAGAGATATGTTACAGATAGTTAAAAAATGACTTATTCAAAAGCCGGGATAGTGCACTTTAATTTGCTAAACTGTTTGTGCTGTGTCATTTTCATTTTACTTTAATGTATAGGCGTGGCTCTTATGATAATCGTTCTCCTAATTGACCTCAATTGTTAACAAAGGTTACACTATACTGGCTGCATAATATCAAGCGACTTTAGCTAATGAAGTACAATTTACAGAACAAAAACCTCAGTTCAAAAGCATATGTTTTTACATTTGTTGCTATCTTCCTCAAACGTTTGCTAGAGAGTACAGATGTATTTCCTCTCTTGCCTCGAAAAGGTTATAAATACTCCTTTTGTGTGATTGTCAAGTTTCAGAGACAAAAGATCACGCAACAATATGAAGAGTGTGACAGACATGGTGTGGAATAAGGCAAAAACCAATCGAAGATAAAAAAAAGTAATTCGGTTGCTAATATTTTCTCCTACAAGCGTATGCGAGATCACTCAAAAAAATTCCCGAGGTAGCGCATGATGAAAGAGAGGTAGCCATGGTTACATAATTGTTCTTTTTTTCTAATTAATCAAAGTATTCTAATGTCGTGCATTCAAGAGAAATTAATACATAAATGTAAAGTGACGTTATCATAAAACCGTTACCCTTTCTAATTCGTTATGAAATTCAAATCCCACTAATATAAGCAACAGCTGCCACAAGTTTAACCCGGTTATTCACATGAAAATATAAAGGGCGACACGCTGACCGTTGAATAGGCTGGACCGAAAGACTACTACCTAGGAAAGCAAGAAATTATGAGCGCAAAACGCAGCGCAGCCTGGCGAGTTAGTCGCCTCTCTCCCAAATCCATTAAGTAACGTTCATGATCAACGGGGAGACCTTTATTCTCGTCACAGTTCCATATCCAACAAAATCTTAGATAGTCTGTGCGAGAGACCAACTTGGCATGGAATACGAAGCCTTGGGCAAGGCAGTGGTATAGGGAGGGTGTACTATTGATGTACACCACGGTTTCGAACCCTCTTTTTTCTCTTCATGTTGACTTTTTACTGATAAATATAGGCTTTTGACTCACAGCTTTGGACTATAGTACAACTTTTGACCAAAAATAATCACTTCCGAACAACAGTGTTATCAAAAATTCATTTTGACCAAATATTTGCAATAACCGTAGACTGCCACCCCCCCCCCCTCCAAATTAACTGGAAATCTGAGACTTTGTGCTTTGGAGTTTGAACACTCGAAAGTCGTTTTTTGTCGTGATTATATTTTCTTGTTTTTCGTTGTTATTTTATCTTTTCTACTTTCTTTAAAGGCCAGAGACTTGATCCCCGAGGTCAAGTTTGTTCTAGTCTGTGAGGATTATGGAGTATCATAGCCTTTGTTTTCCATTGAAATTGTAATCTAGTATATTTCTTTGAAAGACAATCTGACGCTGGCACAGGCTTTTAAGAAATGAACCTGTAATTAGGGCAACCTATAAATAATAAATAACTAAATAAATAAGTAAATAAATAAATAAATAAATAAATAAATAAATAAATACTAAGGACATTATTTGCTTCTTTTTGTGAAGAAATTGACACTACTGCGGGCACTACTGTTACCGCTTCTCGGAATCACCCAGTAAACTTCTCAAAATATACTGGCGCAGAGCCTATATATCACAGGACATTCAAAGCTATGATATAGAACACCATAAGCATGTGGTGTTTTATAAAAATCTACAACCTGGTCTCTATTCGGGCTATAACTTATATCCCTGCGTCACAAGGAACACATCGCTATACCCCTCGGCCTTGAGCTTCGGGGAATAGCTATGTATTTCTTGCATAAACGCATGGCCCGTCATGGTAATAAACGGGCGATATAGCTCTCACGACCAGGTAATAGAAGTTACTAACTCACTCACCACCATCACTCACTCACTCACTCACTCTCTCTCTCTCTCTCTCTCTCTCTCTCTCTCTCTCTCTCTCTCTCTCTCTCTCTCTCTCTCTCTCTCTCTCATATGATTGATCTCTTTTGTTACAGGAGTAGACTACGAAGCTCAATTGTTGAAGGATGTCTTCAAAGACTACAGTCCATTGCTGAGACCGGTTCTCGACAAGTCGCGCACTGTTGACGTCACTCACGGAATGTCATTAACGCATATCGTAGATTTCGTAAGAAACTATTATCACCAGCCGTAGATATCAACCATCTATATTGACCAGAGCATAGTTGAAGTTAAGAATCAGCGAGTTTCGTGCAGACCTAGAAGTCGGTTTCTTTAGATGAGCTAGGCGGTCCATCAGGTTCCAGTCCTCTTATCACAATTATGTCAAACTTTTATATACCAAGTTTTATATATATAAAATAAATTGAAACCAATATTATTAGCGGTGAATTCCATTGATATAAATATAACGACATCCTTATTTGACGAGAGAAAATAACTGTGTTTCAGCACTTCTTCCTTAAGTGAGAATTTAAAAAATATAGTCGATATTTTAAGGGAATGATGCGCCGTAGAGTAAGCTTATTTTCTATTGTAACTTTTCTAAACTTGGTGAAACTCATTACTATTTGTGTTATTTGATTATGTGTTTGTTTGTTTTATGTGTTTGTTTATTTATTTCTATATCCGGTATGGAATTACTAAATTTTTAAAATGCTTTCCTTTTTTGCGTCTAAAGGATGAACTGAATGAAAAATTGACTGTCAACGTTTGGTTACGACAGGTGAGGAAGGAATAAATAGTATTTGCGGTGAATAAGTTTTGGTTTTTTTTTCTCTTGATACATCATACTTAAGTCCACTTATTTCATAAATATTCAAAGACAGACATCAGTTTGCATCAATTCAGCGCTTTCATCATCATTTCAATTAACTAGAAAAGACTAATTGAGGAATCTCCTTAAACATGTTATTTAATTTAATTTGGTTCAAATATATTCGCAAATGTGTTATGTTAGACAAGCTTTTCCCGGGGGGAAATGCACCAAAAAAATCACTTCTCACTTTATTTTCGCAAGTTTTGGGTTGACGAGAGACTTCGCTGGAATTCGTCTCAATATGATGGTATTGATGAAATACATGTGCCGTCAAAACGAGTCTGGAATCCGGACATAACGCTGTATAATGAGTAAGTCACCCTAGCGACCAAATTGGCCGCTGATTTGTGAAAATGATCTCTCCTTTTTTCCAAGATTCTCCCTTGATAGTGAGCCGAAATCTGTGCAAGCGGTAAGTTTTGCACTCTTCACTGCCAGTGAAAAGATCAGGTTTCTTACAAGAGAGTTTGTTCTGCTCCTAGATCCTGAGCAGTAGAAATGAAATGGCGATGATGATGATGATGATGATGATGATGATGATGATGATGATGATGATGATGATGATAACGACGACGACGATGTCGATCGTAATGATGATTATGTCGGTTATAGTGATACTGATGAAAAGAATTGTAGAGTCAGGTCCTGATAAATATTTCGAGTTTGAAACTTGTCGTCAAACAACATTGAGGATTTACTGAGGATGGAACAAAATATCAATCAACTTGCTGATAGAAGACACTGCCTCGAAATCGACAATCGACAATACATTGGTCCCTTTTGCCTCACCTAGTAAATGGAGACAAACATTTATCAAAACTTATCATTTCAGAGTCAGAAAAGACGCTTTTAAAGTCAAACATACTAAAGTTATCTTAAAATCGGATGGCAGTATAAAATGGCCGACTCCTGTTCTACTGGTCAGCACTTGCAAGATTGACGTCACGCAATTCCCTCACGACAGGCAGTGCTGCCCCCTCAAGTTCGGTTCCTGGACCTACCATGGTCTAGAGTTGAACATTTCGGCGGAAGACAACCAGGTAGACCTCAGCAACTACCAGACTCACTCGGGCTGGTCGCTTTTGAAAGTTCCCGCCTACCGCAACGACCGCTTCTACAATTGCTGCAGCGAGCCATACCCGGATGTGACGTACATGATCGTTCTCCAACGACGTCTGACGTACCACGTGCTGAAAGTTATCATTCCCACGGCTGTCATTTGTGTCATAGCGTTATTTGCGTTCTATCTGCCACCAGCGTCAGGGGAGAGAGTCGCACTGTCCTTCACTAATTTGCTGACACTCTTTGTCTTCAAACAAGTAATGATGCAGTCGTTGCCTACGAGTTCCGAAAGTATTCCGCTTCTGGGTAAGAATCAATACAATATTCGGATCCCGGTAAGAATTTCAGTGTTAGGGTTAGAATGCGCCTCGAGCACAGACGTTTGAATCCCAAACTTTTTACAATACGTTTCTAATCTACCGCTTCGGTTGGTTCATTCGTTGAGTAAATAAAGTTTTCAAAGTTCATTTATTGTAAAAATCGAAAATTAAATTTTCGCAATACAGGGATGGCGGGTATTTCTAATTTAAAGTGTCGATAAATATTAGGTAAATACTAGATTTTCTTGTACGAAATTTTTACACACTGACCGCTGATTTGCAATCCTTTACTTTGAAAGAAAATAGTTTAAATTTTCCTTGAGGAAAATTGATTCAACGTTTATGGTTTCATTTCGAGGCGCGTACTACACTAATAATTAATTATAGAAGCTACAAAACGAAACAAATATCATTCTGGTTTATGATCGTTTCTTTAAAGTGCCCCTATTAAGAAACTCTTGATCCCATGGCATCATCGACTTGTCGCTTAAAGGCCGATGATTCAAACGCCATACGCCCTATTCGTTAAACTCCCGTATATTAAAGGGATACAGTCGTCGGAACTGCATTCAAAGGTCGTATGGGACCCATACGATCAAGGAAAACGCTGTACCCAATAATAAAAATTAAAATACCCAATAATAAATAATAAAAAATAGCGGAAAAGGGACATCATCTGCGAAAATTTCAGTAGTTTATTAACGTTTTCAGTTTCTCGCAGAAAGGGTAAGATTTTTATAACTTAAGCTTTACATATGCCGTATTAGTTCATTCATGCTGTTAGACGGCTTAACGTAGTAGTTTATATGGACTAAAGCTTGCTGGAGTAAAAGTTTTCAGATTTCACAACTCAAAATCATAATTTGTCGATTATGAATCTTCTTATCGCTTAAACTATTAAAACCTTTGATTCTATATTGTTCACATTATCTTCTTAGAGGTATTCCATAAAATATCGACTCATATTTCTTAAATATGTAATTTGTTAAAAAAAACCACAGAACAAATATGTACCGCTTAATGAGCTGCTAATTACAGTTAAAGTACTTTTTGCTTTTGATCTAAAAACCCTCTTTTAAAAACACGTGTTGCGAAAATCTAACTATGCAACTATGATTTGAAATTCAAAAAATACGAAAAATTGCTTAGGGAATCGTTGGAAGTTTAGATGCTTAGAGCTGTTGGATTATCGAATATTTCAAAGCAAAATAGAGCTAAAACCTTCCCGAGAAAAAGTAATATGATTACGATTTGCCGTTGTCTACGACTCATAAACTAGTCAGCGTCGCGCTCTCGCTACTGAGGTGACCTATCGAGGCACAGTCCCTCTACACACGTGGAGGGACTGTGATCGACGTCATCGGATGGTCCAAACTGCACACGCAGATGTCGATAGTGTGATAATATCTGTATATCAAATTCTCTCGTAGGTGTGTATTTCGCATGTATGATAATCATCGTTGGATTGTCCTGTATTGCAACAGTCATGGTGTTGAACCTCTACAACGTCCCGCCTGGTTATTCAGAAGTCCCTGCGATCGGCAAAACGTGTATCAAACACCTACCGAGGTTGGTCTGTCGGAAACGACGAGCGAGACCTGCCACGTTCAGGCGGCGGAGTTTTAACCCATCTCTGCGGCGGCGAACGAGTCACCGGCTCAGTTCGGTCATCGCTACTGCCGCCGGTCCGAACGCAACCATGGTCTTCGTTTCCGATCACAGCGGCGATTCGAATGCCAAGCACGACTTTCCCAGCAGAGGAGACACCGAACATCCAGCGAACAGACGGCGAGACAATAATCCAGATGATCGCTTCAAGGAGGTCGCCAAAGGCATTTCGTCACTTGTACAAAAGCACGAGGATGACGAAGAAAATTTCAAGATGGAAGAAGAATGGAAAGAAATCGCCTATGTTCTCGACAGATTCCTGTTTTGGGTATTTCTGCTTGGTACTTTTGCAACGTCGGCTGGTTTCGCTATGGCAATAGCATTTCAAAGCGATATGAACATTCCACAAGACTGTGCGATATAACATGCGAAACACGCAAGATATCACTTTTTGATAATAATAGTTCTAATTATATGATTTCTTTACATTGTTTGCAATATTCTATGCAAATACATTTGGCAGCATTCAAAATGACGTAACTTTGCTTCAATACTATATCACTCAGTGTCATTATTAATTCCATGGTAACAAACTGTACGCACTCCAGTTTTGTCTTTAAGGTTGTACGCGCCTCAAAAGTGAAAGACTTGAACTTTTGCACACACTTTCCTCAACGAAACACTCAACCACTTTCTCAGCATATAAGATAATGAAAATCAGGGGTTATCATGCAAATCGTGTTTTACTGGAGAAACAAATAGCCTGATATTTACCGAGTTTTGAAAGTCAAAATTACCGCCATATCTAGAAATAAGACGGTGAATTTTTTTTCTCACTCCAAGAGCTTTAAAATAAGGTCCGCAAGTGGTACATCAGAAAAGAATTGTAATAGTGTTAAAGGCCGAATATCTGTCCCCGAGGCGAATTCCTAGTATCTTAAAGCAGCCAAGAAAGCAAACTTTGTTTCCACTGGAACGTCAACAATTCGGCTATTTGGAATTCCTTACTCCAACTCAAAGTGGTATCCACCGTACGAAACTGATTCAAGTTTTATCAATATTTTTCTTATCTACCACTTTTTTTGGAGGGGGTCATTTTAAAGCTCCTGGCGTAAGGAAAGTTTTCATCATCTTAGTTTTTCGAAAATCGAAAATTTTATTTTTCCCGATAGAGTTAATACAGGAATGGTGGCCATTTTGAATTTCAAATATCGGGAAATCTTAAGTAATTTGTCTCTCTAGAAACAATTTTTGCACGGTGACCCCTGATTTTTAGTCTTGATTCGGTAAGAAAATCGTCGAAAGTCTCATTGAGGAAAGTTTGAGCAAAATTTTGTCTTTCACTTTCGAGGCGCATACTACATGAAGTCCAGATTAGATTTCATTTGTCCGCAAGACTAATACAGCATATGTCAATTTTTTGGTGAGAGAGGGGAAAGATATACTTGTTTTCCCGGAACAATTATTGTGATAAAACACGTATTCTCAAACCTGACGGTCATTAGCCCTTCAACAAATCACCAAGTTGGCCGACACTCTGTGTTAAAGTGCGTGTAGGATCTGTGCTAGGGGCAGATGATTTAGATTACGGAGGGATGCATATTACAGCCTGTAATAAAAAAATTAATAAACATTTAAATAATCCTATTTTAAGCAACAGTTAAAAAGCATTTATCAAGAGATAAAAATACAGTAAACCCTCGCTCTAACGACCATGCTTGGGGACAGAGAAAACGTTCATTAAACTGAGGTGTTCGTTCAAATGAGGGAATTCGAATCCTGGCTAGCCTGGCCCGGGGAACAAATTGTACGTACGTTATTTAACCGATAATTCGTACTACTGGTGGTCGTTAGAGCAAGGAATTACTGTATCACCAAAAAACTAGGGATTTTGTCCAAACTGCAAAGTTTTTTACAGAACTGTATGTAAGGTACAAAGTTTTAATCTGTCAATTTTTTTATTAAGATATGATGATATATTTTGCTGAACTGATAAATCAATTATAAACACGATTTGAACTAATTTTGGATAATTGGATTTTCATATTTTGCAAATTTCTCAAAAGAGTTATATGCCATATAGCTGAATGTTGCAATATTGCAAATTACTCATGAAAACAAATGTGTGATATAAAAAGAAAAGCAGATGAGATAACATTTGTAGATTAAATCGACATTACTTCACCATCCGATTATCCCAAATTAGTTCCAATCGTGTTTATAGACGGTACAAGAAATAGGGGTCTCACAAATAATGGGACGACCCGGACATCACGGTTATGATAAAGTCTGAAATAAACAAAGGTGACCCAAAATAAGATGGGCAAAGCGAGTTATTCCTGGAATATCTATACACCTTCCTGTCAATTTGATAGTAAATTTTGCGCTATACAGTAACTCTTTCACAGCACTCACTCTGACTGCGCACTGTGGTTTGCGTACTGACCAGTTTGCGTTGAGCCAGAAGCGCGTGGACTACCAAGTATGGGGTTGTGAGTCTCTAGGCTACCGAGTGCTATACCACAGTGCTAGACATTGTTGTTGTCCGAATAATGTGTTAAAGTAAGGGAGCCGTTCCCTATCTTGCGTTGAAATTTTTTTGAGAAGTTAATATGTGTAAAGTTGCAATCTGAGAGGTGTTTCAATTTATTTTGCACATGGTAAAATTGTTTGAAAATTACATTGAAAACTGATATTTTTACTACATTTTTTGCATGATTAGGGTTTGAGTCACAATATTCAACAACCAAACAACGACAATACATTTTGTAAAAAACAGTGCTCAGTTTGCGAGAGACTGAAGACCAAAGAATTCGAAGGAATGGAAAATCTGTGACCTTCTTGTGTCATTTCTTTAGCTGCCAGCTTGTAATGAAAAGCCTGAATACGGTATGGCTAATTTTCAAAATGGTTATTGAACCGAAGTCAATAAAAATATGTTTCTGTGATAATAAAGGATAAATTCACAACAGTTAAGTTTTGTTATAGATCCTGTGAAAAATTTGAGAAATTGATGTATACAATGGTGCAGTCCGGTGCAATTTGAGATGTGTTTTCCATTTGTCTTTTACTGGTAAAACTGGTAGAATACTCCAAGGGGTAGAGCACGAGAGCGGGTGTCCCTCTCTCGTATCGAAAATTTTGAGAAATTGATGCGTGGAATGGTCCAGTCTGAGTGGTGGTTTATAAATTTATTTCGCACAAAAAATTGAGCAACCCCTTCTTCCTCTCAAGATTTTGAGCAACCACATTCAAGTATTCAATTTTTGAGTGTCCCCCTCAGATTCCTCCGACCACCCCCCTCCGGCCGTACATAATGACGGCTCCCAATACAAGTAATTCTGTAAAAATCTTTCAAAGTCGTCAGTGTAACGTTAGCCTTTTGATCGCTAATAGAATATTCAAAACGATATTTGTGCAAAATCGGTGAATAGAAAAAAGTGTGGAAAGTACTTTACAAGATAACAAAGGACGTTAAAAGTAATTCACAGGAGTGCATACTATTGCAGCAACAAAATAATTTTAGTCATTCCTGTATTAATATATAACAGAAAGATAATAGAATTTCAGAAAGTTAACCTTCAGCAGTGCCAATAGTGTCAGTGAGAAGGAACTGTTTAGCATCCGTTCTTTGAATGGAGAGAGTTGTGAGCTAGTTGTTTGACTTATTTTCAAACCTTTTTACTGTTTAAATGTCATGTTAACATACACTTTTTGAAAGTGCTTTCTGAAGAGACTACATTTTGTTTCTCTTTTCGGCACGCCTTGTTTTTACTCTTTTCCATACTGTAAAAGAATAAAAAGTTCTTATCTCACGGTCCAGTCTCTCTCAGATGGTAAGCAATAGGCTCGTTGACATACGTATTGTCTCTGTGTTGTCATGCTGGTGTGATAAGGACACGCTTTGTACAATATTCTTGCAACATTTTGTAAGGCCAGAGAAACGTCTATTGAAAATCCAAAAAGAAGTTAGGCGGTATTACACGCCTACCGCCAGCATGTGTGAGTCGCAAAACAAAGGGTAAGTTATTAAAAAAAACATACAAAAAAATGACAAAAATAGTACGCCATTATTTGACAGTTTTCTCATACTATCCACTCATTCCCGGAACTATATGCTCCCAAAGGAAACAATTTTACTTCACCACATAGTTAAATGATTGTAACATGACTGCTGTAAGGAAGTATTTTGTTGCAATTAGAAAGTGATCGCTTTATTTCGGGACTGAATATCGCCAATGCTGGACAACGCTGCAAGAAAAAAATATGTTTATTTCTAAAAAAATTCCGAAAACCTACGCGCGCAAAATACCAACCGAATTTACCTTACTTTACATTTATCGGAAAGTTCAGGATGATTAACAATGATGAGTTTTAATGTACCCAGGTTATAAACGTGCCATACAAGCGGGTCTTCCGATTACGCCACCAACGGTAAGTAGCTGTGAAGAGGCAGGCACATGAACGTGAGTGACTGGTGTAACCTCCACAAATGTAATAATCTCCACAAATGTAATATCAACCACAAATGTAATAAAATAGTCAACCATTAATGTAACAACCCGCAACCACAAATGTAATAAACAAATTAACCATAAATGTAATAAAACTCAACCATAAATGTAATAAACTTGAACTTGCATATGTGATCATTTGTTCATCAATGCCCTGAGTAAATAATAACTTTAATAAGACTAGTGTAATGTTATTTAGTCAGGTGGCTTAGCAACAAAAAACAGCAAGATCGTTACACGGATGACAAAAGTGCCAAATTTTCTACAGAGGTTCACATATATGTGTAGATCAAAATTAGCTATTGCTCCAAAAATTTTGGCCACCGGAAAGGCTCGATGACGTCATAAATTCAAAATGGCCGCCATTATATTGCTTAAAAATGGTAAAATACGGTTTATTCAGCCAGTTTTCAATATTTTTTGAATAAACTGACACAAACATTCTCAATTATAAATAAAACATTAAATTGACGCAAATCAATCATTATGATGACGTCATAAAGCCAAAATGGCCGACCAAATTCAAAATGTCTGCCGTAACATTGTCTAAAATGTTAAAGCACTGTTAATTAAGCCTATTATGACGTTCACTATGCTTGGTACAATAGCGCATTTTTGTGACAAACTGATGGTACAATTTGTATTAAAATAAAAGATAAATGTACCAAAGCTTAGCCAATAAGTTCAACACAAGTAACAAACTCTTATGACATTATTTATTATTAAACAATAATCTGTGTTTGAAAAATCAAATTGATATAAAAGGAAATGACGACAACTTCACACACTGGTTCAACCTTGTTTATGATACGGTGTAGTGAGTAGATCAATGTGGTTTCGTGATAGGGAAACATGGTGAGAAACCAGTGAATCGATAGTGTTTTGACCCTCTTATTGTGACCTTGGTCCCAGAAAAAAGTTGTTGGTGATTCCTCCTAGCGGCATTTCTGGCCAAAGCGAGGACCCTACTTCAATCACTTGAATGGTCTTGTATTCCAACATGCTTAGTTTGATGGTAGCCATCAAAGAGAGATGCTAAGATCATTATGTTGTAGTACGATTGTTGCGTGAATTGTTGCTCAGACCGTTCATTTGTACTCTCCTTGTGTTTGAATTTTGCTAGAAGGAGGATATCTTGTATGTTTTTCTTTCTTTATATGTTATTATAGGTTTTCTAAAAAACCATGGCCAACGTATAATCGTCCTTCATTATTTTCCAGTATCACATAGTTTGATTAGGCTGGCTATGATGAGGTCGTGCTGACAAGTTTTGAGTTTCATCATTACTCTTATTTTTGTTGATGAAGGATGGCCGATACGTTTTGTTACATTAACTTCTTTTTGATACAAGTTATGTCTTTCTTTCTGTAATCTCGTTGCTGAAGTTTTTGCGTTGAGAAGTTGACCTTTTTTATGAAGTCCATATTGTTGTTGCATGTGCAAACATATCTGAGTAATTCACCTTCAATGAAGCATTTGAAGGTTGGTGGCAGACAAATATCGTCAGATGGTTTTGTGTGGGTTTTACAATCGAGCCATCTCTCTCGATTGCGTCTCTGGCATTTGAAGACCACAAGGTCAGGGTATGAGATTTTGTCGATAGAATGTTCAATTAAGAATTCCCAAGTTGAATGTAGGGTATAGGGTGTTGCACTCGTCGCAACTGGTCTGCATGTTATAAGTTTATGTTATGTTCCTGAGTAAATCATGAAAATGTTACCTTTTAAACGTTTCCGTACGAATATTTGACCGGATTTGGGATTTAATATAGTTTTCTCCATTTCATGGTATGTGATATCAGCTATTTCTGGTGAGCCCATGCGTCATCCATAGATTTGTTTGTATTTCTCTCGGTTGAATAAAAATATGTTGCGTTTCAGAATAATCGACAGTAAGGCTTTCATGTACGCTGTTGGTGGGTTTTTTGTATCGTATGAGTTGGCTGGTAATGTTTCAGAGTCCAACGCTGTCGATCACTGTATTTATGGCTTCATTTTTGGCATATTTTTCTACATTGATAACACGTCTAATATTACCTGAATAGAATTTGTTTGTATTTTTATTGATTCTAACTTGTTAATGAAGTTTTCGTGTCCCTGACATATGTTAGTCGTCTTTGCATGATTGGTTTAATGACAAAGTCTAGAAATTCCGAGATTTGATTTATTGGGCTCGAGCAGCCATTTCTATTGATGATTGTTACTTCTGCTTGGGTTTTGTGTATTTTTGGCAGGAGATACCATCGTGGTGTACAAATTATTCTACTTATGGGAATGGGGAAACTTTAGATCATCCCGTCAATGATCTTCTTGTCGCAGATAAACGATATCATATACAATTTCCACCGTATAGTTAATGTCGCAAAGTGTTGCCTTAATGTACAGTAATAGTGTACATTTCGCAGCTGTCTTTAAGTTTGTCGTATTCACAATTGCTATACCTCTTTCTTCATTAATGGGTTCTATTGTGATTTGTTTTTTAGACAGATTGTACAGAGGAGTCTTTTCTGTTAGAGTTGTTTCTTTCTGATGTGGGTTGCGAATTGTATTTCCTCTAGAGATCTAAGTTGCTTCGAGACAGTTTTTACAATTCTTGGTTTTCCCTGTTAGTAGTCTCGACATTGGATTATTTTAGAACAGATGTCTGATTGATTGATTGATGAATTGATCGTTTGTTTCTCATGATATTGCACAATCTTATGATGCGAATAGATTTGTTGATATCTGATAGGACAATTTTTCTGTATAGGCACTTCGGAATGGGAATAAATTTCAAGCTTTTGCTTAATGCTCTGATTTCAACATTTGGTATAAGGTTGATTTGCAAGATTTTCGATGAATCTTAGAATCTTTCTGAGTTTTTGCTTTTGCTTAATCTTAGAATTTCTGTTTATGTTCTTCCTGGCGTTTTTTATGTTTTTGGTTCCCAACAGCAATTTGAAAACGATACCAAAACGAAAGGCAAAGACGCTTTTCATAAAATTCACGAAAGCTGCAAAAAAGCAAGGTAAGCTAGCTTCAACAGTTAAAAAGTCTTCTCTTTGTTCATAAAACCCTGACGAACGGTCTTTTTAGGCTAGCACATCCTCCAAAAGAGAACTACTGTAGCAAAAAACTATGTTTGTCATCACACATCGAGACATAAAGAAAATTCAACAAAGGAAAAAGGCTTCTCAAACAAAGGAAGCAAAAGACCAAAATCACAAACATAAAACCGTTTTTCGGATGCCAAGGTCACATGACCAGGGGGTCAAGGCATGATTTATTCACCGGTTTCTAGATCTCGCCATGTTTTTCGTTATCATGAAATCACACTACTATTGTTCTACTTACTATATCATAACACTTTCAAAGGTAGGACCGATATGTAAAGTTGCCCTCATTTCCTTGATTCACTTTTCCAGACAGAGGCCATTGTTAAATACTCAAGAATTTCATAATAGTTTGCAACTCGAGTTGAGCTTATTGGCTAAGTTTTGGTACATTAGCATTTATCATTTATTTTGAGTTTAAGGATCATCAAGACAAATTGTACATTACCTTGAAACTATTATTTTGTCACGTAGGCCTAAATGGACTATTGTACTAAGCAAAGTGAACTTCATAATAGGCCATTTTGTTTCGGTTGCCATTTTGTTTTTATGACGTCATCACAATAATTAATTTGCATCAATTATATGTTTTGTCTGTAATTGGGGTGTTGATTTCAGTTCAGGCACTAAAAAGCTGGACACAGGCTTCATCAACAGTAATTGAATATTATCACACGATATTATGGGGGATATTTTGAATTTGGTAGGCCATTTTGGCTTTATGACGTCATCACAATAATTGATTTGCATCAATTTTATGTTTTATATTTGTAATTTGGGATTTTTGTGTCAGTTTATTCAAAATAATATTGACAACGGCTGAATTAGCAGTATTTCACCATTTTAAGCAATACAACAGCGGCCATTTTGAATTTATGACGTCATCAAGCCTTTCCGGTGGCCCAAATTTTTGGAGCAATAGCTAATTTGATCTACACATGTATGCGAACCTCTGTAGCAAATTTGGCACTTTTGTCATCCGTGTAACGATATTTTTGTTAAGCCACCTGACTAATTGCATACTTCCCTGAAACTATGTTTCCTTTCAGAAACACAGAATAGAATACTTTGAGAACACAATCAGAAAACGGCGGTACTGATCAAACCGTTAGACATGGAAGTGGAAAAGCAGTAACTGTTCTAGACACTGATAATTACATAATAAGGAAGCGTCAAAATAACTCGTCAACCAGTGATACCACACAAAGTTTATGACAGATGACTGAGAACAAATAACAGAGAAATATAAAACCTTATACAGAAACTTACGACATAAAATATGTTGACGAGAACATATATTTCAATCTAGTAAAAATCAATACGAACACTACTTTGAACACAGTAGAACAAAATTAGACATCCTGGCATCCCTAGTGAAGGAACAAACTTCAAGCGGGACAACATAGGAATACAGAAAATCTATCGATTATTCCACACAATTTATCCACTGAAGACGAATTTGAGGCGATTGATTAAGAAAGTACGGCAATTTTCGAAAAACCGGCGTTAAAGGATCGTAGTGTTATACAGTCTCTTCAACGCTGGGGTAGAGACTGCACTGACATTCAGATTACAGCTGTGTCTCGCCATGGCCAATCAGTTTTGAACATAAAATAGGGAAACGCAAAATACACTTTCAAATATGCAAAACACACTAAACGCAAACAATTAAGAAATGAATAATGTGTGGAGTTGCTTTCCTTATTACATAGATCAATATTTAAGGGCTAATTCCTCAATTGCAACGACAAAATAGATTTATTACATTTATGGTTGATAAGTACTACATTTATGGGTGTTTTTCTTATTACATTTATGGTTACCATTTATTACATTTGTGGTTGGTGTTTTTATTACATTTATTGTTGATTTTTGTTACATTTATGGGCGATATTACATTTATGGGTGCATTGTATTACAATTGTAGTTGATATTACATTTGTGGAGATTATTACATTTGTGGAGGTTACAACTGGTACAGTAGCTTAAATCCGATACTTTAAAAGCCCAAGGCCTACATGTGTCCAAGGACGGCTCTTTGAGTCTCCGCTGCTATAACAAAGATGACCCGGATTGCCATTGATTCCAGTCTAACGTTGGTAAATTTTCCGTAAAAAATTGCTCAGAAAAAAAACTCGTGTTGAGTTTTTGAGGTCACCCGACAAGCAACCGAGTGTATAGTCGATCATATCGTGATACACGAGATTCATGGAAGTCTCGACCCT